>NW_010972887.1:8242962-8259193 GCF_000737465.1 Haliaeetus leucocephalus | reverse complement strand
CCGGGGCCGCCGGGGGCACGGCCTTCCTCACCAGGGTCTTCACCACGGGCTGCAGGGGAATCTTCGCTCCGGCGCCTGGAGCATCTCCTCCCCCTCCTTCTGCACTGACCTTGGTGTCCGCAGGGTTGTTTCTCTTACATGTTCTCACTCCTCTCTCCAGTGGCTGTTTTCTCCACGTCCCAACTTTTTTCCTTCTTAAAAATGTTATCACAGAGGCGTTACCACTATCACCGATTGGCTCGGCCTTGGCCGGCGGCGGGTCCGTCTTAGAGCTGGCTGGTGTGGGCTCGCTCTCTCTCGAACACAGGGGAAGCTTCCAGCAGCTTCTTACAGGAGCCACCCCTGTAACCCCCCCCGCTACCAAAACCTTGCCACATAAAACCAATACAAAATTCCAGATTTCTAAACCACTGGTCACTGCACTGACAGGTCAATCCATCCAGCAGGGATGCACATTTGGGTGATTTGTCAATACTCAGGATGTGAAAATGCATCCAAGCACAACCTGCTAATCCTTCAATTTAAGTCTTTCTTCACCAACATAGAGACCAGAAAAAACTCAAACAAACTCTAGTCAAACCATTCCTGTGTTAGAGCTGATACTAGCCATGAACTGTATGCCATTCATATACATAAATCCACCATCAGAAATTACCTCTGCGATTGTACATTAGAGAGTTGAGCTGATTTTGATGAGATGGACTAATATGATATTTTTCCTGCAGAGCTTGAACACCAATTTTTTCAAGCACCTAGGTTTAAAGCCACAAAAGGAATTTATATTTAAAAAAAAAAAAAATTGAAGAAAATCACAGTAGATACACAAGTGAAAAACTGCAGTCTTCACATTCACCCTCTCAGCTGCTACCAGGATTCCCCAGGCACCTCAAAGTTTTCCATTCTCTAATCACATGAAATTTTACTTTCAGACACACCCAGTTTTGGCAGGCCTGAGCAGCTTACCACCCTATCTCGCAGCTTAGTCTCACACTTGTATTCACAAGCCCTTCTTGAGGGCTTCATCTGAGGGGTTTGATCCAGATGGCACTCAGACCAGATTCCTTCACTTGTGGGTAGGCAGGCTAGTGAGGTAGGGCTGCTTTGCCCAACTCAGTAGCTCCATTCAATGGGAGTTCAGTGGCATGCTTGCCTCCGATGTGGGAGATCTGGGTTAATTCTTGCCGGGATTCAGATCACCGTTTCTCCAAGAAAGTGTTCTATCAACAGCCGATCTGTTCATTTGTAGCGGGAAGCTCTTGATCTCTCTTGTTGAAACTGATACACCTCGGAGGGAACATCAAAGGTCCATCCTGCAGACAGAAAGGCAACGCACACACAGCGAGCAGACAATCACCTGGGAGGAGGAAGATCTGCATTCCCGTCTTTGTTTCAGTTATCAACTCTTTTATCCAATGACTTTGGCATACAAAACATCTGAATTTTTAGTGAAGATAAACGCCTCTGGTAAACCAGAATAAAGCTCCATATTTCCAAGAGAGTCATGGTTTAAAAACCTGTATTTCCCTAGCGTCCCTCTTCTGCATACCTTCAGGCATCTTCCCACAGGTAGAACGTAGGCCCTTGACAGCTGCCGTGAATTCCCTTATATTAGTAAGGCATACAGAACACTGACGTTAGGGTTCCATACATTTCCGTGATTTCAATACCATTTTAAGGGCTGTTTTTGAAACACATATCAGAGTTTTCATGGATTTAGCCACATGTCAAAGCTGTATAATTGATGTCTATTATAGCAGACTACTGAAAACATGCAGCACTTGCTGCTGCAGGGAAAAATGCATTTCACCAAATTAGTTCAGACACTTCTGAGTATTGGTGATAGTGATTAACAATTAACCCTCTTCCAAGCAGACTTAGAAGTTGATTAACTACTGCATCCTTTATACAAAAAGGAAACAATTTAGTTAACGAAACCCAAATAAACACAGTTTAAGACTCTCCCAGAAGAAAATAACCTGTTTATAGGAGCACAGTTATTAGAAGAGTTCTGAAGGGATTTCCCCTTATCTACTTCTTCAAAGAATATGTACTATATTCACAATTTAACCAATGTGCTTTACGCTTATATACGTTAAAAACATTTTCCTGCAGTAGTAAAATGAGTAAACCTGAAACTTTCAAAGTAATTTTATTGCTCATTTTATAGATTTTCCTAGCCCTTTGATGAGCTGCCATTCCAGAAGGCAATCTTAGCTTCATACCTTTGTTGCTACTACTCACGTCAACCACACCCATTTCCAGGTTGTCTGTGGGAATAGCAAGCACTGGGAATTAGCCAGGCATCTCCCATCAGTAATCCGCACAGCAGAATGCCAAATCCCATGTAGTGTCACAAAGGTTTTTTCCAGCACATAGTCCATTATGGAGAGAAACAAAATATAACATGAATAAGATACAGAGACAGAAGCCACCAAGGAAATGGTATTCTAGAAAATCCAGGCTCACCAACAGCCATTTTTAAAGTAATCTGAAATAAAGATTGGACTGCTTTATCTCATATTCATAACTAAATAAATAAAGCTTAAGCCAGGCTGTATCCAAGTGCCAGAAGACCTAAACATCCTCCTTCTAGCAAAGCAGTAGCTGTAAGCATGTAAATTCTCTGCAGGTGTAAGCCTCTAATTTCCAATGGGTCAGATTCCAGTGGACTTTAAAAATGAAGACAAACATACTATTATACCCATCACACAGTACTTTATTTTCAGACAGAGTAGAAAGAGTTGGACTGGAAGCCGTTCCGTAATCACTGTATGCAAAATATTCCCTCCCATGCAGAAAGCTCATCTTTCACTGATGCCCACATCTTACTCCAACCACAGTGTTGACATTAAAATTACTAATCAATAATGCTGCTAACAGTATGCATGGAGCCATGAGGCACTCCACGGAACATAGATTGTTCCCTTCAGGCAAAGGAGCAGCAGTGCTGAGGCTGACCAAAGAAATGCAAATCTTATACGCTGTCCTTCCTAATCAAAGTATCTGGCATGGCGAAGTGCAAGACAAAGAGATCAAAAAAGCTATAACCAAGTAGACAGATGAAAATGAAAGATACTTGCCACAATCTACACAATTTCTGTTACTGCCATTGTTTTGGGGAATAATTAAATGCTCAAGGTGCTCATAACAAAATCCTTTATTTAGGTATTTACATTTGAAACTGGGTATTTAAGAACTAGATTACCTAGAAACTTAGATGCAAAGATTATTATTTTTCACATTTGTTGTGCAGACCAGTTCTGCAGCGGGCTACAGTCTGGTGCAGGACAACCCACTCATCTGCCTAGCTAATTTGACTGAATGCTATCAGTGTAATTCTTAACAGAATTTGTACTATATTTCTATAGAGATTTTATACAATTTTTTAATATATAGACACACACATACATACGTATACACACTGTGATTTCTCTGGTAAAATAACTAGTACTAAAACGTGATGAACCCTGGTGGCAACCCCCAAATTCTCCAGCTCAAATATCACTTTGACCTGATATAAACTTTAGTGAAAATTGAAGACTTATGCTAATAGCTGGGACCAGGCCCAGACTAAGGTAGTACTTGAAATATTTTTTTTTTTTTGCTTTTCCGTGATCACTAAGAAACAGGAATGACAGTTAAAGAGATGCACTGGGGCTGCTTTTAGCTATGACGACTTAAAAGCATATCTATAGTGCCAAGTTTCAAGTTTCATATCTTGCATACGTCCAGACACGTGATTTAGCACGTTATCAGAGCAGCCATAACCATTGGAGCCTCTTCTATGGAAGCACTGCAGGAAAACAGTGTAGCGTAGTATTGCGGAAGGCCAATCATTACCTTTCCAGCTACAATGGATTATTCTGAGCAACAGTCACTTAATAAACTGATAACATTCCTCGCAGCACAGAAAGCTCCTCTCAAAGCCAAAGACTATAGAAAAAATAAAGCACAAAGTAATTTAAATGTGAATTGTATCATCAATCTGTTACATGTTAGCATGCAGAATAAGACAGTCCATGATCTTATCTAGTGGTGGTTAACCACAGGCAACGTTGTAAACGTGGATTTAACTAGTACATTCTGACAATTCAGAGCAGATTTCAATTTCCTTTATTTTGGCAACTAAGTATACAAGCAAAGATTTCTTTTGCAATTGCACATTCTTAAAACAGTTTACCACATAATTACTTCACTATGGTGGTCAAAGTACATTGACAACTCACAAAGCCACATGCGGAAGTATATCTTTAATAAACGTATTGGACTCTCTCATCATCCCAGAAGCAATGCTGCGTTCTTGGCAACATTAAAGAAGATGGAAATGTGTTCTTAAAGCCCCCAAACCATAGAAATAACGAGAAGCTTAACTAATCTATGCTTTAAAAGATCAAAAGTCTTCAAGCGTACACAGAATTCCACAATTAAATATAGTCAGGTAGGATATTAACACAATCAATAAAATTAGAAAAAAGCAATTTGGAAATACTATGCCAGTACAACAAGTCTATCAGCACTATTTATTTTCTTGACTACATATCCAGAGAAAGCCTGCAATATCCTGGATTCTTACTTTGAACAAGTCTTTGTAGTCTACTCTGGCCAGAAGCCAGAGGAACCACCGTGTTCTCATGGCTGTCCGTCAGTTTGAACTACAGGCATTAACTGCCCAGTTTCATGGTTTATAATATCCACATTACTACTTCGATGATAAAGAACCAAAACGGACCTAGAGTGTCTCCTTCGCAAGACCTCCAGGCCTCAAGGTCAGCCCTAAAACCATTTTCGCTTCCTCATTACCGAATGCTTAAGTCAGAGCTGTCCCCAGAAATAATGCAAGGCTGCCCAAAGCAAAGAAAGGAAAGGAAATACTTCCTTCTCTTTCTGCCCTGCCTAAAATGATCCTACGTCCATCTCTGTGACTATCAAGATGGTACACAATGCATTCACTCAGCCTTCAAAATCCCAGGATCTATCTCTAATTGTACTTACTCTAGCATGACAGTGGGATACAAAGAACGTTCATAAATAAATTCATGTGTCCAATGACATTTTCCGGTGTTTGGACACCACAGGACATTTTTTCAAGATAGAATGACCCTTTAAAAACAACTAAAAGTGGCCCTGTTACTTGTTGATTCCCTGTACCTACTATCATTAAATTTCTGTATGGATTTTTCAAAAGATCTGACTTCAACAGCTGACATCTGTTTAAGAACCTGAGCCATACTGTAGCTCTTCAAGCATTTTCTATTGAATTAAGGAATCAGAAGAGTTGCTGTTTGCCCTGTGCATTTTTTAAAAGAAGTGAAAACACAGTCCCTTTCAAGCCAAGGGTGGTTTTGTCATCCAGCTTTTTGGGAGGCAGTGTTCCACCCTACAGCTGCAATTTCTAGAGGCTTTAAACGTTTTGTTTAGCAAGGAAGGGATGGAAGCTAGCGGTTTGAAAGTCCAAGAGCAGCTACAAAACTAAACATGCAAGAAGTTCAGGTTATCAACTATTACTGTATGTCTAACGCTCCAGAAAGCATTAGTCGCTTTTAAAAATTGCTTTATTGAAAATGCAAAAGAAGTGAAGTGGCCCCAAGAGCCACTCCGTTTCTGAAAGAGATTAAATGCTATAGGTTAGTCACGCTGTCTCACCAACAGTGAGAAAGCTGGTTACTTTCATTCGCTTTTCTTTTCCCAGGTGGGTCACACCAATGGCAAGCCAAGTCAAAAGTGGGTACGACTGGAAAAGCTATGTAGAATGGTGCAAGGCTCTCGCACAAAGTTTTGCCTGCCATATTACACGACTAATAAAATAGTCTTTGGATCTATATGCTGCCAAGTCATTAGGTACCTACAGTAACAGGAAGTTTAGGTTCTGTAGTCTCTCTCTCAGGTCTGTCCCCTTCCTCCTTTAACCCTGTGGCTGATTAAGCCCAGACAGCAATTAAACACTCACCAGATGAGTGCCCAAGGTGCCCAAGCAGGGCACCTACAGCTGGTTGTCCAGGACCGTGTCTAGACAGTTCGTGAATATTTCTAAGGAGGGAGACTCCACAATCTCCCTGGGCAACCCACGCCAGTGCTCAGTTGATGCAGAAATACAAATTTTGATGCAGAAAGACAAATTCTGGTTGTTGCATATGTTACTTAACAGACAAAATGCAATGCATTAAAATATTTGATGTGACTTCTGTCACATTGTGTATCTTTTGGCATAAATAACAAAAGGTAAGAAACCTCTCTCTATCAAAAATCCACAACTAAGAACTATCCTTTTTCAAAGCTTGCCCTACTAGGTGGTGGGCTCACTAAGTTCTAACAGGGAAAAGTAAGTCCTGTGGGAATAAAGTATGTCAGCAAAGGCCTTTTCTTCCTCTCCTGTTAATTCTTAGTAAAATATTTTTCTATACCTCTGAAATCTGGCTTTGAACTACAGCAAACAATTCCTTCCCATCAGACAGCAATCTATTTGTCAAATCACTAGGGCGTTGCTAAAGTCAATGTTGGTCAGGAAGGGGAATAAAGTCTACTTCAGCATTCTCTCAGGACATTGACAATAGCTGAGGAATTGCTCTAAGAGAACTGAGATTCTGAATCCTGGCAAGTAGGTGGAATGTATAAAACTTACATACCAAGAGTGTTTATACAAAACAATCAATCCTACAGTCACAACCAGGAATGATTACAGTTGGCAAGTATTGCTGAAGAAGGACACATCATGCTGAAATGCATACAAACAGTCTCACAATAAAAACAAATGAACAACAAACACAACAACAACGATCAACTATCTTCAGTATTCACACTGCTCCACACCCTAGCCAAGATGAGCAAGTCTAATTAAAATTATTACTTGGAGAAGCACAAAATGTCACAAGCTAATATACTGATAAATTCAAACTGCGTTACCCTAGAATATGGACCAACATGTAATTTTTCCTTCTCGACAGACAGCCTGATATACACCCCTTGCCAATCCCAGCCTACCAAGCACCCTGATCATTGACACTACTGCCCTGTGACACCCATGAGCTACAAGTGTGCAAGTCACATAAGGTGAAATCACTGATGACTCTGAGCAGGTATCTCTCACTCAAGCTCATATTTTTAGCTCCAGAGGTTTCCAGTTCAAGTCTAATGGCACCATTCAAGAATGGCAGCTGCTATATTAACACAAACCCGTGGTATTTTGATTCTCTGCAACACAAATCCATAAATAATATAAACTGATATCTCCATTACTTTGAAAGTACAATCTGCTTAGTTCCTCAGAACCCAGGAAGTACTTGCACTTTCTTATAACTAAATAAGCTATTACCCAAACCATGACAAAACAAAAGGACCATATAGCATGATCATAACTCATTAACTTGGACATGAGAAAGATAGCTGCGATAACACAAATAAAATATCTACATATAAACAGACATTCTGTTTATGAAAAGTATTCCACGCCACCATGTTTCACATTAGATACCCTACGATGACAAGACCTTATCAAGATGATGCAGTATGGAGTACATACACTACATGTCCTGAGATTAAGGCAGTATAGTCATCTCAGGAAGTGTTATTAGCTGAAAGTCCTAACACCCGATAGTTTCAAAAAGCTGGTTATTCACAGTATCAAGGGAGGAAAAATAGAGAACTGCTGTGAGCCTGAACACTAGATGCCCTGAATTCCAATTTGATTTAGCACAGAATTCATGGTGCCTGGAGGCACTCAAGGTAGGCAATGATAGCCCTTAATCTCTGCCTCTAAAAGACAAAAAAAGCCATGCAGATTTTCATTAAAATTAGCAGGCTGGTTCAAACAAAAACTTATCACCCTAAGTATCTTATAGCACCTGTATTACAGCGTACAGTTTAAACAACACTCTCAGCTCTATACACAATTCTGTCAGAAAAGGTATGAATCTGTTCTGCACACCGAATCTCTCATTTCCTATAACTAGTGAAGTAGAAATCCTACCTAACTTGACACATCTTTCTTCTTGTCTAATTATACTGTAATTATTAACTTCATTTTCTTGCTTCACAGAAGAAAAGATATTTTCAAGTCTGTGCAGATTAGTTGTAAATCTGCAGCTCTTCTGTACCTCATTAATATTTTAAACACCTATTTTAAGTTTTGCCACACTAGACGTAATTTGTGTCAGTGTAAGTTCTTTTTAGCTGTAGTCTCATAAATCTGGTAATCTCTCCAAATGTGAGACTCATTACAGAGCGGGGGGAAGGAAAGATGGGAATTTTGTTTCTGAATAGGATTATTTTGAACTTGGATCGTTTCAACAAACCAGCTTGCAAAAGAACTGTACTGAATCAACAGAGCAGAGGCAGGTGGGAACCATAAAATAGCTTTAGGTATGCATACACACCCTCTCTCCCACAAATCTCACCAGCACAGGGATGTTGGTAGCAGAGTCTGGTCAGACTACTCAGACTACCAAAAGATTTAGTACCAAGAAAGTACAGAAACTATAACATTACTGGATGTGGGTAGGCTGAAAGGGAAGAAGTAGCAAAATGATGTAATCGGCATTTCCTCTGAACAGGACTGCTTGTTTTTTGGGGTTTTTTTGTTTTTTTTTTTTTTGTATATACTGACACAATTTACTGCTCCTCATTCCCTTTGGTCAGCTGTCCTCCAAGGGTAGCAGCCAGTGCTGTATCTCTACCTTTTCCCTCTAATACAAATGAAGCCAAATAGTCAATTCCGAAACATTATAAAGAAAGAGGTAAGCAAGTCCTCCTGAACCTAACGGTGATACTCTTTTAAAGCCTAACACTTCATTATCCTTTTCATTTTTGATCTAACGAATGAGTGAGAATTTTCAAATCCTGTTCTACTATTTAACAATAACTCCTGTAAAACTACAGTACATACCTCAATGAATAACATTGTACTTAGTTTGATTTGTGTTTTGGTAATAATACACACATATTAAAGCAATAAATCCCTCGGATTTATTTTGTTAAACCAAAATAATCTGATATTAAACATAATTATTAAGGCACAGAGTATCAATTTCATGGCACCTGATCAGAGAAGTTTCCTTATTAAAAAGCAAACAAAAATTTAAAAAACTCAGACTAGATTAAATCCAACAGTCATTCATCAAACAAATGACATTATCAGAATGTAGCTGCCCAGAGACAAGTCCTTAGCGTAGCTTCAGTGAGGTGCTACTAGAAAATCACTATTCAAACAGCTATTAGCAGGTACTGGCCTAAATACGGGTTATCACCTGTTAGAAAAAGACAACAGAATCAAGTTTTCAATAAGATGACAGGCTGACATGGGAGATGGTGGTGTGAAGCCGGGGAGAGTGTTGAGCATCCTTGGTAGAAGTTCCCAAGGGAGAAAGGACTGTCCAAAAAACTAAACCACCACCACCAAAAACCACAGGAAGGCTCTTTCCTGAAACTGCAAACTGCAATAATCTTTCCCTTCTGTGCTGTGAATTTTGACTTTTATCAGACTAGACTGGTATCAGGCACTGTTGTAATAATCTTAGAAAAATAAAATAAGAGGAACAGAATGCAGCCCAAGGCTGAAAACAGCATCCAGAATTAGCTTTGCACAGGGAGATTCCCCAGCCCTTACAACCACATAGTGTTTTAGTAACTGATATCTCTCACCTCTAGCTTGTTTGGACAAACTGCTTTCTTGACTTCTGTAGAATCTGTGCTGTTGCTTTTTTTTATATACTTGAAAATAATTTTTATATGTTTATATAAACATCCTCTAATTTGATTCTAAAAACCATGTAAGACATATGACATACCATTACCGTCAACTTGCACCCCACAATTGGAATGTTAAATTGACATGTACTAAAAAGAGACTAAGAAAGGGTCATGTCTTCAGGTATACCACATAAAATAAAACTCACCATTTACTCTATAATCCCAGTGTGCTAGTGTCTGGAAACCAGTCTGTTCTCTGACAGTCCCAAAGAGGGAAGAACCACTGTAATCTTTTTCTTTTTTTTAAATGTTTGACTTGTATGCTTAGTTTTAAAGGATGGATACAGGACCTGCCCTTTGAGCAGACTCAAATTTTGGAGCAGCCACATTACCCTGGATAGATGAGATCAAGCATCTGATAATGCTCTCTGTCCTGCCACTCTTGGATGAAACGCCAATTAGAGGATTATCCTACACAGTCCCGCAACCACAAAGAGCTGGAAACTACAGAAACAACTGTCGCAATGAGTCTAAGGAAGACATTGCATTACTTGAGCCAGGCACAACAGATGGAGACAGTGGACTTCAAGGAAAAACGATGACCCCAGCCAGAGAACAGTGCCGGGACCTGTACACCCCTGATGCTCTGCAGCCATGAAGCTCTGAGCTAAGGAAAACATGGCCACAAGAAACTATAGCTAACATGGATTTTCTTAGTTACCAGTTGAAAGAAGGAGCGTCATTTTAAGCTCACATCCAACAAGTACTCCTTATGTAGGCATGAAAACTCTTCATATTTGGCCTTAAATGAAGTTAAAGTCTAAGGCAAAACCAGTGCCTGTAAACAAGGTTTTAAGCACTGAGATGCTTACCACGTTAGCCATACAAGGTACGCGTATGCCTGTATTTCTCTGTATTTCATAAGCTTTTAGCTCCATTTCTGTGTATTAAGTTGAGCTCTGAATTAGTGCAATTTGCCACAACAGGTTTATTCACATCAAGACAAAGCTGGGGCAGCATTTTTCAAAAAAAGGATTAGATGACTGTAACTACTACCATCTGCGCTTATGCATGTTTAGACTCCGAGAAGGGTAATCACCACACTTCAGGGCATGATCTGCAGGGGTCAGAAAGATAATCTTACGCCCATCTTTCTGTTTTTGACATTGCCCAATTGGGTAGGTGCATAATAGAGGATATTAGTCTTCCCTGAAGCATTAGTTATTCATCACTGCCAGAGGCAGCTTTACAGATCTAAGATTATGAGCCAGTCTAGTATGGCAACCTGTTCTTTCAAACTCTGAAATGCACTCTGCAGTCCAGAGCTTGAACACTACATTGTATTTCAGATACAAATACGAGATAATCTACGAGTACGCCACAAGATTTCATGGAGCAATTTTGGAAGGGATTATTATTATACCAAGGGCCTAGAGACCACTAAAGATAGCGAGTATTTTATGGAGGTTCTTTTTGTTTGTTAAATTTCCATTTAAATAACAGACAGAAATTACAATATCTGGCATTTACACCTAGGGCAAATATATAGACACAAATCAAGCATCGCTCCTGCAATTGGTGTCAGTTTTCAATCTATATATCCCAAGATAGGCCTAAGGATTTCAGTCTTAATTTCTCTATCATTTGGAAATACCAGTGTAATCTTCTTAGGCTATAGTCAAAGTAGACACGTTTCTTTATAGAGACACAACAAGGCCACTTTGACTGACACAGGAAAGAAAACGGTTCACACAGACACACTAGTTTACGAGCAAAACAAATTAAGAGTGTGAAAAAACTATGTTTAAAATTTTGAATAAGCAGTTAATTTCCATCTATTCATACATCTGATTTTTCACCTACTTATTGCAAGCATCTCCTCCCATTTTGCTTATTAGCATGCACTCGCACTCCTGTTTTAAAAAATGAAGGATACAGACTTCTTTCCGTGAAGCTAGCCGGGAGATACATTCTGCAGGATGGAGTGGACTTTCCTCTGGCTTGAGAGCTGCCAGTGGAAACACCCGCTGGCCCCGGCCAGCCATCCCAGCAGAAACAGCAATCTCCTCCTTTCCCCAGCTCAGATGGTCACCTCAGAGATGATGATCTGATTGATCTTTAAGTCATTACAGCTCAAACGAGTTGGGTTAGCTTAAACACTTAAATAGCAAGTCTTGGTCAACCCAGCACATTTACACTGCAAGGGCGTAGGGAACTTTTACAAAACGCAGCCCTGCCTTAGATCAAAGAATCCACAATTCTCCAGCGAGAGCATTGAGGGCGGGATGGGGTTCAACCAGCAGTGAAAGTGTCACACGTATAAACGTCAAAATCACACTTGTGACTGCGAGTGAGGTCCCGGTCCACAGTAGAGTGATTTTACATAACTCACTGGTTAATAAATGGCACTGCTACAGTACAATGAGTTTGTTTTTTTTTCATCTCAGCATTTCAAATAAGCAGACAATTTTTCCTCACTACACTTTTGAGAGATGGGATTTGTTATTGAACTGTTTTATGGACTGTGAGAAAAAACAGAAAAGGAAATAGAGTTCAGAATTTTTTTAAAACGCTCTGATAATTTAGTTTAAAGCTGGACTACCCGACACTGAAAATAACTTTTTCTAGACATACTATAGGGTTTACAGAAACTTTCAAGTGGAAACCTTGATCTTGGACTTCCCCCCCCCTTGCCCCTGCCCTGCCTTGACCTATCGCCATCTTTAATAGGAGAGAATTCCACATGCCACATGTAGTGCAGTACATGGTTAGACTGAAAGCTAACCATGCTCAATTCAAGCTCAATGTGCTTGAATTACTTGGGGTGAAACTGGCACCCTTAATAACGCTATCACTGCAGTGCTGTTTGCACTGAGAATTCTTTACAAACCGATCAATTTTCACAGCAATTCATGGAAATAGAAAAGTCATCATTACTCCCACTAGTGAGACAAGAAATAGATGGAAAAAAGACAAATGACCTGTCTAGAACCATTCAGCAAGTCAGAATATAACTAAAGCCTGGATCTTTTAACAAAAAGACTCACGTTCTAATCCCTTAATGCCCCATTTCCAGATCTGTAAAGTGATATTAACAATGGAGTCTGTAAGTTTATTTCAAGCAGGTTTCACACAACAGTTTAGATTTGTTTAAATATCAAAGCAAAATCTAGACAAAAACCACCAAATGAACACCATTTTACCCTAATTTAGTTCCTTGCCAAAGCCTGTAGTTCAAACCGGGTACATCAAAAAGCCCCAAGCTTCAGGCAAGAAATCCCAATCTAGTTTTGTTGGCATGGCTAGAGTGGTGCCGTTTGAATGTGAAAACGGATCGTAGGTTGTGCCTGGTGTTCTGGCTTCTCACGGGCACTAGGTTCCGAGTGAGAAAAACAACAAATGCAAACAGTTATACTGAGCCTTCATTTCAGCGTTTGGCACTCAGAATAACCAGCCTGGTGATCAGATGTCTGCTGAAAGCACATGCAAAGTCTAGAAGATGAAGCCTCTTATTTAGACTAAAAGATTTTCACAGCAGTTAATGGAAAAATAATTGCCAACAACACATGTATCACCCAATACAACTCGATCCTTAAAGAAAGCTGCAATCTGAAATTCCTTCTGAAGTTTATTGGCGTACTATTGTACATACCTTTTCACCACTTCTGAACTGTTAGACATGCACCTCATCCAGAAGTCCTTTGAGTCACACACACGAATAACCGAAGCATTCCTTTCCTTCGAATGTACAAAATCCAGCTACTGGACGTGAAGAAAGGAAAGAAAATATTGAGGAATTTAAAAAAAGGGGGGGTGTGTGTGGACAATTTTCTAAGTATCAGAATTCATGCAGAAAAATTTGTTTTAAGATGGAGAACTTTTGTTGCAAAGCAGCCCTCAAACTAGTAAAGCAGAGGAGAGGTGGGGGTTTTTTTGGATGTAGCTTAGGGCCCCTTTGGACTGAGAAATGACAGACAGCCCTGGAAAATTCTTCACCCTTCAATTACCTTGCTCTCCTTGAGAGGCATTAAGCACCCTTAATACGTAAGGTGCTGTCATTCTCTTTCCCTCACCTCTGCTACCGAGTTCCTTACTTGCTGCCTGCAGTGGAAGTGTCTGGCAGGGATGAGTAAGATGCGTTGTACTACAGCATGCACAACAGCCTTGGTGACTTCTGTTTTGTAACTTAAGTTTGCAACTCCTGATTCCAGACAGGGCTCTCCTACATAACTGACACAACTTGTATAAACAGTTTAAAAGGAAACATTTCCTATCTCTTCTCCCACAACTGAAGCTTAGGCAAATGGAAAACAAGGCAGGAAGAGATCGTGATAGATTGACTGCGTGGCTTGAATCAACCTATGAGTTAGCAAGGTACAGGTGTCTCTTCCAGAGAGTTCCCAAGGGTGCAGGAAAAGGTGCCCATTCTTGCAATGCAGATTCTTTCCCCTGCAGCACCTTGCACTTGCCAATTGCACGCCTCCCCGACAAAGAAACCATATCTGCCCTCACCTTGGCTACGCTCTCCCTCTTTTCTTTCTGCCAGATAAAGCATCCAGCACCTGGTGCCAGCCAGAGGACGGAACTCATCAGAAGTGTTTCGAGGATCAACAGACGGGATCCATCCTATGTAAGCTGATTACAGGATTTACCAGGCTCCTGACAGTTAATATCACACAGCCAGAATGCCACACGTCAAGCATTGGAGATATGGCTCTGACGAAACCAGGCTAAGGCAAAAGGCCCTAAGATTATCCGCTCTGGGAGGGATGTCATTGAGAGGATGCGACTGGCTGTGAACAGAGCACTGCAACTATCATACTGGGAAATGTTAATCAACTTAAAGCAAGTAACACATGATGAGAAGTGGGAAAGACTCTCATCAGCAACACTGGTAGCTAAGTTAATTGTGGATTGACTAGAAGAGCAAAAGTATTACCATGCAAAGATCGATGAATCACCAAGCCGTGCCCTCTGTAACAAACAGGACAACTCCCTTCATCCATGCTATAAAACATCCATCTACAATTACCTCTGGAATTCACCTGCAGGACTGTACTGCTGGTACACAGCCTGGCCATGCTCAGCCGGGGTACCGACTGGCACTGGCGATGCAAGGCAGACGCACCAAACCGAGGACGTACTCTTTCAGCTTTGAATTCTCCTCCTCCAAGTTGGTGTATGCGTTCTCAAATGCAAGGCAGGACTTTATTCTTTCCCATTATAAGCCTTTAAATTTTTGTCTTTTTCTTAAAAACTCATCTGAGGAGAGGCAGAACGGGGTGCCGCCATCAGGAGGTTCATAGTTATGGAGGAAGCTTGAACACTTTAAACTTAGGGGTTCAAAACCAACCTGAGAAACAGCGATCTCAGCATTAAATATTTTATTATTTTAAACAAAAACATGTTCATTGAGGGAGGGAAACTTGACTCATTATCTGAGCATCTGGGATTACCAGTACTGTATTTATGAAAGAGGTTGCAGTACATGGCTCTCTGCAATTGCTCTGATCTCTGCATCTGCGGTTCCAGGCTCTACCCGCATTACCCTCTGACAGACGGGAAATCATACGAACCTATTTTCCTGAGATTGCCCTTAGGAGTCAACCAGCTGAGTCTTGCAAACCAGTTCTATCGGCGTGAACCGCGTACACTCATCAACCCTGGGACTGTTTTTATTAAACCATATTACCAGAGCACCCATAGGCCTCGCACAGAACCGAGCCCTCGGCGCCCTCGATACCACACAAACGCTGCCAGTCACCGTTCCGAGGACTCCGCAGCCTAACCCAACACCAGAGCACGCATTCGCCTATCGCAAATAACGCCCAAGAAGCCCGCGTCCGTTTTCGGGAGGAACGCCACGCGAAGGGCAGCGCTCCTACAACCTGCCAGCGCGAGCCCAGCACTGCTGATGTACTTCCACGGCGGGCGCCTTGCATTTTTCACTTGTATTATTTACTGTACTTGGGTTCCCTTCATTATGTATGTATTTTAACGTTTTGTTATTTTCTACGGTGAAGCCTAACGCCCCTGCTTTTAAAAAGAGTGAAAAGTTTGCTGACGTACCTGTGAAAAACGAAGAGCAATTTCTTTTTTCTTTTTTTTTTTAACAGCTGTATAATCATCAAGAGCAGTGTTGCAATAACTGCAGTTTTACAACGTACCCATAAAACGCGCTCCGCGCTTCGGCTCCGAGGCGCTCGACGCCGAACGCCCAGCGCTTCTCACCCTCTCCCTTCTCTCCCGGGAGCGTTCCTGGCTTTCCTGCCTCCCTCCACCGAGGCGACGGGATCTCCCGCTCCCACCTCACGGCCCGGCTCGGCCTTCCCCGGGGCGGCTCAGCACCCACCTTCGGTCCCGAACCCGGCGGGACCCGCAGCAAGGAGCCGGCCCTCCCGCTCCCCTCAGCCCGGCCACGGCCGCCCCCCCTCAGCCCTTCCCGCCCTTTTGCCTCTCTCCCCGCGGCGCCCACGACGCCCTGAGGGGAAGCGATGGCGGCGCGAGCGCCGCTCCCCGGACCCCGCCTTCCCCTCCTCGCCCCACAGAC
>NW_010972887.1:8152279-8242952 GCF_000737465.1 Haliaeetus leucocephalus | reverse complement strand
GGGAGGGCCCGGGGCGGCTGTCCGGGGGTCATCGCCACCCCTCGCCCCAAATTTGAGGCACACGGCAAAAGCGGGTGGCGAAACCGGGTGGGTCGGGAGGGCGGCGGGCTGCGAGGTCGAAGTTTTCATAACCGAGGCGTAGAGTCAGCCGGGGGAAACTCGGTTCTAATCTTTGGCGATCCTGGCCGCGGACCGGCTTCAGGCAGCCCCTTCAAGGCGTTGGGCAGCTGCACCGAGGAGATGGGGAGAGCCACAAAGCAGGCTGTTCTCCAGCCGAAGGAGCTCCGGCCATCCGGGAACGGGACGTGCTGCCAGTGTTACCCCGAAGAACGGACTTTGGATGTTCGAGCAGCTCCTGAAACCACCCTGACCCGCTGGGACTTCGCAGATGCCTCCTCGGCATCGCCATCGCCCCCGAAACGCCTCGGCCGCAGGCCTGGCTGACGGGGCCAGGCATCGCGTTATCGGAAGCGTATAAAGTAGGAGCTGATAAAGCATGCCCAGCCGGGGATCGAGCCAAAACTACTGAAGGTCCTCATTTTAGGATAAATACAGTCTCCACTGAGTTCAGCGCTGCCGGAAGCTAAATTTCCCGTATCTGAGTTTTAGCAAAAAATTATTTTCATCACTAGTGACAGATTTGCAGTAAGTACTTTTCCAGGGATGCAAACCCCTATCCTGTTTTTTACTGTACTGTTGTGTAAGGTGAATCTTGGAAAGGGATACGATAATTTGTGTTGTTTTGATAGAGTTAATTAACTGATGCAATCCCACATTCTGAAAACGAAATTGCAGGGAAACACTTGCAAACAGTCTGCTCTATAATTGAGTTCATCCTCCAGGCACAAGCTTTATCTAGGAGATCTCAAAGGGTGCATCGTTTTAACTCATGGAAAAAGCTCTGTGGCGTGGCACCGTACAGCGTTTGCCTTCCTCTGCGGGACTACTGGGGAATGCTTGGGACTCCCCGGCTGCTCTACCTAATATAAACCTTCTAAATTGGAAAGCCTTTTCCTCCACAATGGAGCTTCTCAGACAGCATGAGGAAGAAGAGCCTCCTATGCTCCAAAAGTAGCATGATCAAAAAGTGCATTCTGATTTAGAAATAATTGACTCCCATTTTTTAACAGACGTAATATCTAAGCCTGCTAGGACAGTGGTCTGTCCTACTAAAAGCACTGGGTTAATCAGCATGATTACATTAGTAGATCTACATAGTTAGCGCATCCAAACGCTTAGTTGTTCGGTGGCATTCACCTAGCTCCCAGACACCTGTACTTGCCACCTTGACCGTCGGCCACCCATCCCCAGCAAGAACAGCAATAAAGCCTGGCTGTAAGCAGCTTCCTACACTTCTGGGTTCCGAGCAGGCCCCAAGCGAAAGCAGCATGAGCACACCTAAGTAATGATGCAAAACCACATAATCCTCATTAGAAATGTACTTCAGCAGCAAAAACAGAGCAATCCATTTCTACAGAAATTCTGGCGTGCCAGAAATTTGCATTGCTGAGTAGAAAGGTAACGATATAATTGAGAAATGCTCAGATTAATAATTACTGAAAACAAGCCATTTATAAAGCTCCCAAGTATGACTTAAGGGAGGTGGCAAGGACGCAGGAATTTCTACTCCATTACACTGTATACAAAGGGAGTGCAACATTCCCATAAAAATGGAAATGCACGCAGAGGGTAAGTGGAAGAGTCTCCCCGTCATCCTCCAGGCTACTGAAAAAGAGTCGGAAGAAGGAACATTTCCATGGAGAGGTAGTAGAGAAGATGCAATTATTTGATCACAAAAATAAAAAATAATCCTGTGTTCCATTTCCCAGTGAGTCACCCAAGCCTTTTAATTACTTTCTACAGATTTCGAGGAAAAGCTAAAATCCAGACAGTGGCCTCAGATGGGGACTTCAGCACACTCTCAAGCGCGGTTCCACTGAACGGGTCACTCCTACGTGTCATGGGCACGGGCAGAGCGCCCCGGTAACAGGGATGCTGTATATAACGTGTCACACAACATGCACACCGCAAAGTTTAGTTCAGTTTTATTTTCCACTGTAACGGTTTTCGAATGATACATCATGCAGTCTGCCAGTGTATCCATCCATCTCTGATGGAATTTTAGAACGAAGATAAAAGACTTTATCTCCACGGGATGGGGGAAGGAGGGTTCAGGTCTGCTATCAAGAGTTTAATACATTTCAGCATCATTTGATGCAATGGCAAAAAATTTCCCCTTGTTACCAGCAAAACGTGTCCACAATTTATTTTTTCCTAAATTGAACACTACTGTAAAGATACATAGAGCCCAGAGAATACACATCTGCAGTACACATTACACACTTTACAAACTAGACATGTATAATTCTACAGAATGCCTCAACCCCCGTGGTTCTCCCACAACAAGAAGTGTTTCAGTGGACAAGATTGTGAGAGCGAGAGAGGAACTGGTAGAGCGGTGTTCCATCCTGCACAGCGGATGTTCTCCAGTGCACTTCGCAGTTCATACAGGCACAGTGAAGATGAAAATCAAAGCAAGGGTAGATGAAGATTATCCTGCCAATTTATTTTTGGATTCCTTCCATTTCCAATTGAGATATACTTCATTCATGTTTACACAAGGTCTTTCTCCTCCAGCAATGGAAATCTGATCAGGCCTCTTCCTTTTGGGCCTTCATCACCATTTGGTTTAAATACCTGTTTATTCAAATAAAACAATGTTCAGCTTAAAATTCTTTATTTTGTGTACTTCCAAGCCTTATTTATCAAAATTTCAAGCAAATGTGCATCTTAGTCCATTAGGCTTTATAAAATGAAATTTAAAAGTTACTCATAAGGTTCTGTAGGCAGAAATTATTGTAGTAAAGTTTTTTTGTGACTTATTTTTTAGGTTTTTTTTACATATTCAGGATAATCCACTGTCACCCTTGTTGAGTTAAATACAAACTTAAAAATGCATCAGCCAAGATCCTTCCAGGTTTAAAACTTTCCTTGCTGTTGAGAAAACAAGTTGATGAAACGTGAACTCAAGGACAAACAAGAGATTTGAACAGATCATTAAGAGAAGCTCAAGTGAGCAGGAAATACTTTTTAATTACTAGCAAAAAGAACAATATGCACTTTAGTTCCATCTGAAGTACGTTTTCCATTTGTGAACGGTATTTCCACCAAAATTTGTCCCATGCATGACATTTCAGATGTGAAATTTAATTTGCGCTATACAAATCACAACTTTAAAATTAGCCTAGAATAAATATAACACAACATTCAAAGAACAAAGAAAGTAAAGTAGCATCAAGTAGTGGAAATATGAGGAGACAGGTTTTGATCTCTGCTGAGCAGATGTGTGGTTTTCATTTCTATATATAAAATGTGTAAGACTTAAAAATGGTACAAAAGTTGAATATACAATACGCAATACAAACTTAAGTTGCCTAATTAAAATAGGCTTACAAAACAAGAATCTATACATAAGCAGAGCAAGTTCAGTTGACAATTAGTAATTTCCAATCGAGTGAATATCTTCTGTATTTCTTTTTGAGAATTTTAGCCTAAGGCATCTTTTCAGCGTTTCAGTTATAGAAAGTCCTCCTACAGTCTTGATGTAAAAGTTAACTTAGAGAAACTTACATTATTTCAGCTAGGTGAACTGACTGGCTGATCAGCACTAGCACAATTAAGAGATGTCAAAGCTAACTTATTACTCAAGCTGAAGAAAGCTGTCTAAACTGCCATACATAACTAATGGTGATGCTGTGAGGAACTTAATACACTTTTTTTTTAAGCTAATGCTGTGCCTACAATATACTTCCATACAGAACTTTGAATTTGAGAGACAGAACAAAAGTTTTACTACAATACAAAATCTTTGACAGCAATTAAGTTTGGTATCTTTTCCAAGACAACTGTTTTAGAACCAAAACAAGAGGATCATTAGTTCATAGTAGAAATTTCAGCTCTGAACAGCTGATAAGATAGCACAGAGTAGTTCTGAATTAGTAATTTTATTAAAGATTGCATATGGCAAGTTCACAGTTCATTTTTCTGGCAGTGCACATGCACATAAAGAAAGAAAATATAAAACTTTGGAAAATACAAAATAAATTAAATACATGCAAATTTGCAACTTCATTAAATATTTTTAGCAAAATGCTCCCCAAAATAGTGCAACATTAAAAAAAAAAAGTTAAATTAAGTCCAACTTACTTTGCAACAACCTAAATAATTTCAGTAGAAAAAAATATCTAAAGTCAATTCACAATCTTTCAAAACGCTCTACATTAACTAAATAGTTCTACGTCTACCAACAAACACGTTCAGAAATTTTGGAAAAAAAAAAAAAAATCAGTCTCAAATGAAGTAAGAGCAAACGTCTGCAAAACAAGACTAGAAGGCTATGCTCGGCCGTAACCTTCCTAGAATCCACGCCTCATGAAGATGTAAGGTTGCATCCTATGCACATCGGAGCGAGGAGGAGGATGTGTGCAGGTGGCACAGGAGCGGTAGGCAGCGAGGAGCAGCAGTAGCTTCTGCCTGCCAGCGGAACCTTCCCGGAACGATTCCAGTGCCCCCTTGCTGAGAAGATGGAAACTTTCTGTCTGGCACGAAAGAAAGATCCAAGGCAAGCGGTCTCATCCTTACCTCCGTGCGCACAAGCGTACCATCCGTAGGACGATTTGCGTACTGTAACTTATAAAGATGTTCTTTTCCCCTTGCTATATATATGCTCTTCACCTCCTAGCAAACGTATTCCCAAATTTGGTCTGCAAAGGACAGCTCGAGTCTACAACTCTCACCTCCTTTTGGACTCTCTCTGTATAATTTTTTTAAGGTAGGGGCTGGGGTCTGGGGGGTTTTTTGTTTGTTTGTTTCTTTAAGGTAGCATCTGTTCTGGTAGGGCACTCTTCACTCCCGTACCTGAATTCCGGTGTGAACAGATCGGGGCTTGCCGAAGGCATGCGGGAAGGGGAAAGGGGTGGGATGCTTGTCAGCTTTTCCAAGACAAGATTTCCACAGCATTCTGAAAGCCTTCAAAATTTCATAAAGAACACTGCTTACAAACACATGGCTAGCCATCACACTCCAGGAAAACCCACCACCGTAGGGAGAACTACAAGCAGATCAGATCTTAAATTTAAGATAGGTCACACAGATATATTCATGTAACTACCAAACTTCAAAACCTAGATCTATACTAACAGATTTCTCTGCATCCCGTTTGATCTTTACCAGGTACTGCAATAAAGCTTATTTTATACAGTCCAAAGATTTTTATCAGGATATTACAAATGGTTCTTTGGGGAAATTTACTTCTGAAAATGTAAGCAGTAAAATTAAACCATATAGCAGCACATTTTCATCCCCTAAAAATATAAAATAATATGTATATTATACAGTAAATCAGTCATGACAGAGCACAATCACCTGCCTTTGATGGCACTTGGTCATTGAATAATTAATTCTTTGATGCCAGAAGTCGGGATTTACTGATGCAACAGAGGACTTCGAAAAAGCATCAATCTGAGAGTAGAAGCCCCAACCTAACCAGCGCCAAGGGGTCAAATGCAGTCCGTGAGAGATTCTGAGTGGCAGACTTCCTATCGTTACTTAGATGGTTATGTTAAATACATTGTACAAGTATCTGTAGAAGAGTTGAGCTGAACACTTCTGTACACGTGGAGATCCTACGAAGCTCAAAATACCTGGGACCAGTGCATTGCAGATGGCTGTAGGAAGCGCAGGATGAACAGGACGTGGATCGGGTTGAAGAGGGGAAAAAAAGAAACTAGTGACTTAATGACAGTCCTTAACATGCTAAGTGGAATTGACCTGTCAAAAGAGAGCAAGAAAGGTAATGATAATTAGTGGATGTCTGAGATTAGAAGGCAGATATGCAACCTGGCAGATCAACTGATACCTACACTTCACAGAAACGTGATGCACAGCAACCAAAGAGCCACCATAACAGCCACAAAACGAGAGTCACGTCAAGCACAGTTTTAACAGCTCATGAAATTAGGGTCTCAGTTACTAAGTCTTGGAAAGGAATTTTGTCAGGTCTACCTTTAAAGCTTCCAGCCCACAAACTTGCACAGTCATAATGAAACCATTCTCTTGATGAAATTCATTCTTTGCCACCTAAAGCATGGCATTATGTCTTGCCTAAATACATCCTTAAACACTATCTAAAGGTCTAACTCCTTTTTTTCCTTTTATCTCTCTGTTCTTTTAACAGGATTTTTCTCTCACTGGTCAGCACTTAGATATGCTGAGGAGGAGATGTGTGCATACCCTATATAACAAGTAAGGAAAGTAACTGCAGTTGAGTTTGAAAACTTATTATAAAACGAAGGGGTGAGAAAACACAAATGCAAAACAATCCTTCTGTTCTATATGTCTCCTGACAGAGAGTTGCTTTCCTGAGACACATATACACACACACACATATATGTGTTTACAGCAATATATAAAAATATTTATATATAATATTTTGATAATATATTATAAAAATATACTAGATAATTTTATATAACATATATGCTCATTATACAGGGATCTTTGTCACTAATTTAATAGTAATTCCATTCAGAAGCAAAGTTCAAGCCACATTACCAAGTACCAAGGTGATTTAAAGTTGATTATAAAACTTTTGAAATACAGACTTTTAAAAACTCTTGGGTTTGTATTGTTTTTCTCCCATGTTTCTCATTAGCCCTATGGAAAGCACCACATAAGTAAATGAGTGTGCCTAGCACATTTTTAAATTAGCTAATACAAATCAGCCTTACAAAGAGAGATGTATTCTCCTCAATTAAGCATTTACTTGTATAGTTATTTGAAAAAAACCCAAGCTTCTCCGTATTCAAGATCAAGTTATAAAAATAAATAAATATTGATACATCAGTGTTTTTAAATTTACCCTAAATTAATGGTGGGAATTGTAGTTAGCTCCTCATTGTCATCCTTATTAACACTTTAAAGGCAATCTGGATGGTTATTAATTTATGCATCTTAATGGCTAGATTAACTATCGTCTGGCTAGATTAAATATAGTTATTAATCTTTCTGAAGGATGGGGAGGTGCTGGGAACATACCAGAGTCTTTAGGATAAGGGACATGCAGACAAGAGCCTGTTTGCACAGCGTGTTTCACAGATCCCAGTACAAGTTACTTTAATAATTTCAGTAGGCCATGATGGAGCATTAGTGCAATCGTTAGCGCATCTTCCCGTCAGTCCTTTCCTTCTCTTTCGAAATGAGGCATCAGACAAGTTTCAGCAAATATTAGAAGGGCAGATAACTAGCTTCCTTCAGATTTGAAATACATCTGCTACTGCTCGCTCTGCCCAAGGTTTCCAGGCAGGTCCTGAGCAGCCCCAGTGTGCCAGCTTGCCCACAGGTCTGTCGATACTGGGAGAGCATCCTCCAGCCTGCAGCTCAGTCACTGAGAAAGGTGTTGGAAAAACAGCGACAGCAAACCTTGGAGTTTGCATACAGCACCTGAAGTGCCCTCCAACAAAGCCTCGCAAGTCTTGAATCTTATCATCTGTGCTTTCCCTGAGCCCCAACCTTAGCTGCCCCCGAGCTCAGCTAGTGCCCCTCTGTTCCCTGTGTGCAGGGCCAGGTTAGGTCCAAAATGTAATTAAAGCAGACTCAGAGATGATCTCTGGTCCATCTGGAGAAAGTCCTTCTTAAATCGTGAGCTGCAGAAGAGCAGCACCACTGTGGCTCACCTCTCCGTGAACAACCCCAGTAACAGGAATGTGGGGGGTGCTTCTGAGCAGGTCCATCTCATGAATTTAAAGACAGAACTTCAAAATGAGCTGATTTGTACTAATATTGGTCTGGCCACATATTTTAGGCATGAAAAGCAAGTCAACATAAATTTCTACCACTTAATGCATTTTTCCCATTATTCACTTCAATCTGGCAGTTACTAACTAGCATGCTCCAAGGGACATTCAAGTTTGCTCAGACACTGCCTTTATGCTTATTTACATTTCTAAACCTATTATTATAGGTTTTCTTTAACAATTTAGAAAAAAAAACATATAAAACCAGATTGCATAGTGACTTTGATAATTTTGTGCAGTTTTTTGGCCTAAACTTTGTGAGGCGGCATGAGAAAGAGTCAAAACAATTTGGGTTTGGGGGTTTTTTGTTCCTATCTAAAGCAAAATACATACCGTAGGTTTTTTTTTTTTAATTCCTGGTATTATTTGAAAAACTTTAATATCAACATTTTTTTGAAACCTGCACTGTGTTTAGTTATATTTAGAAAGTATTCCCGTAAAGAACTTTAAATATGACAACAAACAACTAAGCTCTGTAGCTGACCAGCAGAGATACTAATATGCAACCATCCACATGACATGATTTGCAGCTATTCACGCGTGGGGAGTATTGCTCTTTAAGGTTTTGTCAAAATACTTCTCCCCACAAAATTAAAAAACTCTGTAAGATTTACACTGAAGAATACATTTCAACCACTTGTATTAAAACAGAAAAGATTAAACTGTAAGAACCAACTCAAAACTGTGATACAGAAATAAACATTTAGAAATCCCCAAGGCTGTCTCCATGAAACCCTGGCATAAATTTAGCTATACGGTTGTAGCAACTCCAGCACCACCTTCTTACAGAAACGCACTGCAACCCAAACAGGACTCCTACTGCAGCAATTATTATCCCGTTAGCTGCACCAATGTGAATTCCCTTTCTGATCCTTTCCGAAATCTAGGTTTGAGGTATGCTCCAGGTAACAAATTCATTGCACTTGTATTTTCAAAAACATCTGCAATGTAGACAGAACGAGGAATTATCTTTTAGAGATTTGCAGACACTCCTTGGCCTCCTGAGTCTCCTGTTGAAGCCAGCTACTGTCAATTTGCAATTTCAGGACCACATTTTATTAACGCCTGCATTTCTTTCTCTTCCATCTGCTACTGTTATTCATCAAATGCTATGCTTTCTGGGGCAGAAATCATCTCCTTACATCATGCATGTGGCCCAAACAGGGCGAAGTCCGAACTTTGTCCTGCTTAGTCTCACAGGCTTGCCCAGCTCTGCAGAAGAAATTTTAGCAACAACCTTTGTGAGAACAGCAAAAGCAATACTGGCTGTTACTGAGGGGTCGGCTGCTGGGTTACTAAATCATCATCACTGACCAGTCTAACAGCAATAAGCGTCTATCATCTTTACTGTGAATGATGAATGAACATAAAATAAATTGCCCCTCATCTTGGTATAAAATTTTCATTCCAGAGATAGGGTATGTTACTTGACAGCAAACATTTATATAGAAACCCCACCTTTATTTCACTGCTGTTAAATGAATATAAAAGAAAGTTCTGTTCTAATTCTAGCTGCGTAGAACCATGCCATTCAAAAGCATGATGTAGTTCTACAGAGCACAGAAATGTCTCAACAATATTATGGAAATAATCTGTATTAAATTTTCCCTCCACAAGTAGTACCTTTACTAACATCTCTTACTCAGGCCACTGGGCTTTCATCCAACAAGTTCAGAATTCAGATTACTCTGATACTCCAAAAATCCTTTGGCAGCCAAATAGTTGCAATTTGCCAATAATCTTCTCAACTGAAGGACCAAAACTGATGAGAACTGACCTTCTTTAATCACTGCCTGGCCTTAGTTTACTACGTCTTCAAGACATCTTTCTAGATGTGTGCAAAAAATCTAGAACTTGACTCAGTTTAAAAACCAATTGTAAAGCCTAAAATATGGTTCTCTGAAGTAGTAATCATAGAATAGAATCATAGAATATCTCAACTTGGAAGGGACCCAGAAGGATCATTGAGTCCAACGCCCACAACATTTCAAATTGTTGCCTTACACATAATATGCAATACCTAATATAGCCGGGCATTAGATTGAATCTCGAGCAGGAAGTAGATCAATAAAAGGCATAAAGGAGCACTACTGTCAGTTAAGAAAAAACCACACATACATACTTTTTAAATGGCTTAATTCTGACCTCTAGGGCTTCCATTTGGTTTTCAGAAATTTTTCTAATTTTTTCAGAAGCCATAAACCTGTAAGTTTACCCACTGTCTTCTAACACCTTTTTTTTCTCTACCCGCATTGTCCATGAGCTCCTCTGCAACATGTTCCAAGTGTGGCCTGACTCTGCTCATTCTCCACCGCCCTCAAATCTAAAACTCAGCATCTAAAACATTTCAGAGGTATTCCATGCCTTTCTGATTGCTTTTTATTGACTTCCAAAGTCCTACCTTGTTATACACACATCTAGTTTTAAGTGTATTTATTTTGTTAATAACTTCTATTAATCTGCAGTTGTCCACTTGACATGTGCCTATACCTAATGTGTGGCCTGTTTGAGTTTGACACTTAATTTCATAGCAGATGGGATATTAAAAGCCCACCCAGTTTAGGCAGGTAGTAGCTTTTTTTCCCCACAGAGCAGCTGCTGTGATATATGTTTAGAAATTTTTTACATGCCTCTGTATCATACTCTTTCCCCTTTGCTCTTTCACAGAGGTGGGAATGCAATGAAGTAGATAGACAGAGGCCATCTCGCTTGTTGTGAGATGGAAAAGCCAATTTCAGTTCAGAATGAACTAATGCACAAAAACACTCAGCAAAGACTTGCCCTAATTCATCCACAGTGAAAATATGTTGCTTGCAGCTACAGGGCTCATGGAAAACACAATGAACAGAAACAATCTGCACAACACAATAACAGCTTGAGTGCGATGTGATGGATGGTTTGCATGCATGCATGACTTGAAACATTCTCAAAAAAAAAGAAAAAGAAAAAAATACCCAAGAATGCTGAGTGCCTAAAGGAAACCACGTACTATCAGAAGAGTCATAAGACAATTAATCCTCAAGAAGGGGAAAAAAACCAAACTCTGAGGGACAACTTAGCAGTCCACTGGCTGCTTTTCACAGCCACTTACTGCTGTCCAACTCTTAGTATGCCTGTAAAATAAAGTTATCATCTAAAATAACAGCAGATGTAAAATATCTCAGAAATAATGAGCATCTATAGAAATAAATGGGAAGGTAGGGTACATGAAGCAGTCTCATGGGAATATGCTGCTCATCTTCCCAGGATGAGATTTTTGCTTAGGAGAAACCCTCAAGCCCTTGCAATTAAAGTAAAATATTTACTTTTTTTTCTGAAGAGAGCTGAAAAAGAGTACAAAGCAAAAGAAACAAAAGTGAAGTTTGCCAAATTGTGACACTCAAATTTGGAAAGCTCTGTGCTGCTGCCACTTATCCCTGCTCTACCCCTGTCCCAGGCTGGAATATCACAACATGGAAAGATATTCATGTTACAGAAAGCAGAAGATTACACTGGCAGAAGGAACCTTTGGAACTCTATTTTTACTACATGAGTTTCACACCTCTTGGTGTGAATTTCAGTACAGCTTTACCAGAGCATTTTAGTTTATTAAAAGAGTTTTAAGTGATAAGTCATTAAAATAAAAACTCTCAGCAGCAGCTTGCAAAGCATTCTAACAAGGCACTCCTCACTTAAATTATTAATTTTCACAGTTAAATTATTAGCAAACAACTCCTACTAAAACTAGGAAAAAAAGACTGTGGGTCTTCTAAAAGCAAGTCTGAAATGTAAGAAAACTGGGCGATTGGTGAAAGAACAGATGAGTAAGTTACTTTGGTCTTACTTCTTGTCTATTTGGTGTTGTGATAGTAGCTGGAGTTTGACATCCCTCCCCCTCGGATGGCATGGACAGCTGTCGGAGAAGACGCTGGGTAATGACCAGGGCGGATGGGCTTGGCTGCAGAATAAAAGTAGGAAACCAAAGATGATGTTTAGCTTTCACAATGTTTTCTACCTCACCTCCTCCTCTAGTACCAACCCCGTTGTTTCCAAACAAGGAGCCGTGCTTGGCAGAGCAGTCTGTAACCTAGCTCTGCGGAACATAGCATTCCTTTACCTTGGCCAATAACAAATACACCCATTTTCTGCTTGTGACAGAGCCGTTGAACCATCCCATGCATGCCCCTCATCTCTGCAAAGGTTATGGACTGTCTATACAACAGAGGGAAGTCACGACCCACTTGGTGGCCAGTGATGTACTTCCTATGTCGAATTTGACTATTTAAGTAATTCCAGAAGATGCTGAGACAAAGCTGTCAATGGCTTTCTACAAGAGGTAGCATACAGCAGGAAATATTGTGTGCTGCCTAATTCTCTCTCAGGTTTTAAGACACCAGTATTAGCATCACCATCCAAAATATTATCCTTCTACTTTAACAATTACAACAAATAATTCCAAAAATTGCCCCATTTTAAACACCATTTGATTGTATGCACACATTCAGATTACACCACAAAGATATATCAAGCATTTGAATTATATAGGGAGATTTTTGACTCTACACAGCCCAAATTAAGTCACAAGGAGGAGTAATCAGGGAAAAAGAGAGGAAGGGACAAGGTCCAGACAGGCAAGGAAAGAAAGCAAGCGCAGAAGGAGAGTATGTGGGGGAGGAAGAAAGTGAGAGATTGATTTAAAGAGACAAGTTTTCAGGTCACTAGAAGGGCACACAAGACCCATTATGCCATTTATTTACTGAGTTAAATAGCAGAGGCACTTTAAACTTTAGGTGGGGCAGATTCTATTAAAAAGTGAAGTCTTTGAAGATTCCTGTGCAGCAGAGGAGAAGCAGACCCTGTGGTTTGCCCTGGACTGCTGCTTTCAAAGCTCTCTCTGTTTAAACATGAGTAAACAGACCAACCATGAAGTACATGAGCAACCACTAACCCTTTAGCTCCATGTCCTTACCAATTTGAGCAGAGTGTGCTCTCCGTGCCATGTTTTTGGCTCTCACAGCCTCCTTAATGCGATCTACCTCCTGCTGGTACCGTTTGCGATCTCGCATGGCATTCTCCTTGGCCTCCTTCAGTGCACTCTCCAGGGCCTTAACTCTCTCTGCCGTAGCTCTAAGTCGTTTTTCCAGCTTAGGAAGCTCACAACGAAGATCTGCATTATCACGTACCAACTGCGAGAAAAGAAATTTAAAAAATATCCTATGAGAAAGTTTATTCTATTCAACAAAATCTCATAGATCTTATCCTGAAGGGCGAGGGCTCCAGGACAAAGCCTGATATGGCAGGGCACTCTACTACCATACTTGCTTTTCCTAGACTTTAAGAGCAGCTGTGGCAGAAACTGTGCATTTCTTCAGAACGCAGAAATGTTCAGCATTTTGCAAATACTTGATCACCTCATTATTTCAAAACTGCAATGCTTAACTATGGCTTATGGACAACACTGGGTATCATCAAAAATTCATCATCTCCAATGGTTATGGCATGCTTACCTACTTGTTCCCTCCTCAAGCATATGGGAAAATTGGAAACTTTAATGCCTCAAACATCGCTAAGACGTCACTTAAGGCCTGTAGCTATAAATGTGATGATCATATGCAATTTTGAATTCATGCACTTCCTCAGTTAAATATGAACCTGAGCAAGGTCTGTCAATTATCAGAGTAACATCTAACTTTACATGCAACAACAGCCAAGAGAGGATTGATTTTTTGATAAATAAAAAACTGATGCAAACAGTTAGAAAATCCAGTACAAATTCTACTGAACAGATTATACCAGTACTAGAAGTCAACACAAAACTGTTCCAAAGGAGTGACTCTCCCTTTTCTGGAGTGAAGGGAAAAGAAGTGGTTTAACTACCACATTAATAATACAGTAAAGCAACAGCATGTACTAACATTCACACGTTGTTTGACAATCAAAATGTTTTACACCTGCTAGTCCAGGCTTAGTGCCAGAAGAAAACCACAAACAAAGCTAAAAAAAAAAAAAAAATTGTCACAATGAGCTTTTTCTACAAGTGTTGAACCCTTGTTCTACGAAATAGTTACAATATGAAATAAGAGCAGGATGACACCACATTCAGGTCAAGTCCAATGTCATTTTTCCCTCTAAGTTTCTTATGAGACATGGACTTCTACTTGGTTTTGAGTAAATATACGCTAATGAGAGCTATAAAAATCTGTATCTGAAAACCCAGCAGATGCATGAACTGAGTGCAAAACAAGCAAATCAGTAAAAGGAAAAACACTCCTAACATGTCCCCATTTCCACATTTAGAAACTAGGTCTTTAAACCATCTGTTCCCTGGGAATCTCAGAAATACTGAACCTTAGCGGACACTTGTCACGATCCTGCACTGCTTGCTTTTTTGGCACTTCCACAGGAATAAATAAAGCCAATCTCGGACAGTGCTGTGTCTCACTAGTAACAGTTTCAGAACACTGCACTGGGGAATGTTATGTTACTGTTAAAAAATGAAATCAAAAGCATCTTTACTATTTTGCACTTGCAGTGGGATGCAGTTCAAAAATACTGAGGGTGGAAGCTTGCTTATTGGCAGAAATAATCCAGTTTTGTCTAGTGAGGTCCTACCTAGATATATAGGCACACCACTGCTATATACACACTTCCCGTAAGCAGAAGGTAAAGTTCTTTCCTTGACGTATACCCAAAACACTTGCCTACTACACATCCCCTCCACCCCCCACTTGCACGGTGGGTACCTAGGGTGAAGGGCTCTCCATAGCCCTTGTCTCTCTGTACAGCAGAATTCCAAAGGAAATGGCAGCTCCATGAAAGAGGGAGGAGACAGAGATGGACATGCCCAGAAATAACCAACCTCAGCATCCTGAGGAGGCACCAGCCCTTAAGCTGCACAGAAAGCCTCTATTTCTTTGCTTTCATATTCTGCTGGTTGCCTCCACTCAAGTCACCTCCGAGGGTGCCACGAAGCAGCTTTAGGCCAGGAGTCAAAACTGGGGGATACACAATCCATCTAGAAACCAGCTATCAGCACACAAGGCAATAATGCGTTCCACCAATACAGTGACAATTAGTCCTGCCAAAACTGCTAGAGTCTATTTTCACAGAAAAAATAATTGTTTATTTAACACATTCATGAGAAGTACGGGTAGTGGGAAAAGCAGCTCTAACACCAACTCCCAGTGCCAAGAATTTTAGTTGAGAACTATAGGTACTATTTCCTCAGACAGTACATGTTACCTTCAGAAATTATCCTTTTAAACATAAAAAAGTATATTGGTTTTTTTTTGGAAGGAAGCGGAGGAGAGAAGGAAGGAAGCGGAGGAGAGAAGGAAGGAAGCGGAGGAGAGAAGGAAGGAAGCGGAGGAGAGAAGGAAGGAAGCGGAGACCCTACCTGTTTGTGAACCTTTGTAAGCTGTTCCAGGTTGTTCTCAAGAAAGGAAATTTTCTGCTTCTGTGCAGCACTTCCACCTCCGTCGTCGCTGTCAAGTTCAACGCTCTGCACAGAGAGTTGCAGAGTTCAGCAAAGCCAGGCAGAACCTCAAGAGGAAGCTCAGGTCTTTTGTGAATTTAAGCCTCCCAAAGGCACAAAAGTCTTCCAGAGCCCCAAATCAAAGAGAATTTATTTTACCTATTCATTTGATATCTAAGAGGCACATTCCCCGCTCACAAAAAATAAACTATTCTTATTTAACAATTATAGGGGGATTCTGAATATGAAGATCATAGATTTTAGTGGGGAAAACCCCGTTTCCCTCTTTTTTCCACTCCTGGGAGACATTTTTATGCAATATAGGTTTTCAACCTTAAAAGAAAAAAAAAAAAAGAGTATAAAAACTCTTCCTCAAAACTACTCTAAAGGACTAAAAAGTGTTGCAAATTATGCAGCTTCTGACTGTTCTTCAACAGCTAAAAGTACATTAATTTCTGCCAAATAAGAATTTTGCCAGAAAAAGGCTGACTAGTCACAAGTCCATAAAAAGAAAGGGCCGCAGCATTCAGTGTAGCATAAGTTAGTGGAAGTTATATTGAATCATTTCTGACACCCATTAATACAGTCTTTGAGAATTAATTTTGTAACTGAACTGAATTGGATTGGTTCATTTTGCTTAACCACCAAGATTTGCCCTTCACATATTAGGACCAAATAAAAGCTAATGAACATCAGAACAGTTTTAATCTTATTACTCACTGTTATTGAAAGACAATATCCCATTTTGTAACAACATGCACTAAAAGCTTCCAGCAAATCACAAGAATACTGCAAAAAAGAGACTTTGGTTTAAAAGAGTATAGTCTTACTTTTTTAACGCGGGTGGTGAGATCTTGGACAAACAGTTTGCGTAGGTTGTGAAGAGTCTGAAGTTCTCTTGCCTGGAATCAACATAATTAAAAAAAAAAAAAAAAAAAAGCACAAACCAGTAAGAGATAGTAGATAGTCCAGTGTAAACATTCTCCTCAGATTTTAGTCGATAATATGACTTCATTTACGATTTACTTATAGAGATGTACCTGCCCGTAGGTATAGGTAGCTCACAGAAAGGCAGTGCCCATGCTGTTCCCCATGGAAGAGCTCTTGCACCTCCCAAGGTGTTCACCACACCAAAGCTACTTCTGAAAATATGTTGACTCTGTCTTAGGGGGTGGGGAAACAACAGCAGAAAGCTGAAGTCTCACAAATTGGCCACGGTTACAGACATCCAGTGACGTGAAAGAGCTCTGGATTCACTCTCTGGCAAATGCATCGGTCCCGCTCTGATTGCTTACTCACAGGCACTTAAGATGTTTAAGTGCTTTTTAAGTTTTGGCAAAAATCCAGGCTTTCCCAGCTTTTTTTATACGCATCAACTTCTCAGGCTCAGCAAAACAGTCACCTTACTCCAGACTGGAGGTGTGACACAAGAAGCGGCAACCCTGCACCTACTCCCAGAAGGACAGAAGCACTAATCCATTTGCAGGAAAGGAAACTATGTGGATAGGCAGCTCACCCCAACCCCATACCGCACCAAAGCCATACTGAAGAGAACCGTCTTTCCAAAGTTGATAAGAGCAACCTTAGCTTTTCCATTTTCTGCTTATCCACTCACATACTGGAATTTAAATGAATTGCTCAGTAAGCTTCACCACAACTACAAGCTTTTGACTTTGAAATTTTTATCTTTATCTCTCAAATGAAAAAGGCGAAACCGACTGGAAACCAAAAAGGAAAAACTTCCTTCACAGACTACTAGAAACCATACATTACAAGCACAGCTTATGTACGTATGTGTGATGGGGTACCCAGAAGAGGCACCGGGTGCCACGCTACGTCACACATGGGTGCAGAGCAGACACCCCCCCGATAGCTCCCGTTCTGTTTGGGGTGCTGCCTCCACCCTGTCACCCCCTCCCACGGGACCCCTTCTTCTGCTTCCTCACCAGCCCAGCACTGGGAAGGAGAATGAGCCAAAGCAAAGGCAGCCGCTGTGGTCCCACCAAGACTGTTCTTCATCCCTTCCTTCTCAAAGTCATCATCCAAATGGCACGCAATGCCCACGGAGCCTGATGTCTCCCCATACCAACGGGCAGGGATGAGCAACCGTTTGGCCTTTGATGGCTCATGTTTTCGTGTAATTCGCTACGCTTGATTTTTAATTCCTGCTGCAGTAATTATTAAAACACTAACAAAACTCTGAACAAAATTTTAATGCAAGGTAGTTCAAAGTTGCTTATTCAAAAATTAAAAAAAATACCATCTGGGTTTCTGCAATCTGACTGTATGGTACTGCCTAACTCTGATTTCCAGCTGCCTTACTCATTTGGCATACAGGGCAAATCAGGTCTACATGCAAGCTCTGTAAATATCTGATGAGTACAGTTCATATCAGAAATGTTGGTTACATCTCTCCCTTGCAGGAGTTTATTTTAACAAGGCCTATGTCTGGGGGAGCCATCAGGAGCCAAAGCTGAAAGGACCTGAATAGTTCAGCTTTGGATTTTTATATGTAATGAACTCCAAATCCAGAGGCCACTATAAGCTTAATTTTTAAAGCATCACACAGAGGAGAAAATGCTGGGTTTGAGTTAATAACCATGTTAACACTAGCAAAAATCACTGTATGGTGCTCCTAAACCAGCTATGGTTTTGACCAGCTTCTGAGATCTTTGAGAAAGCTTGCATATTTTTACAGACAGATAAAAATGTAGCCACCAACAAAACTGTGCAGCAACAGCTTCACGACTGACGTCATCCATCACAGACTGCATTTTCAACATTGCATGCACAATATCATATGTCTCTGTAAGCTGCTACACTGGTCAAGTTAGAGGCAGGTACGTATCACCTAATTGTAGCTGCACTGTTCAGTACGCTGGTTATTTCAGGTGATTTGAAGGAACAAGGACAGCAAAACAAAGAGTACCGGTAGATTTATCCGTGGTAGCTTATTCACAGGAGGCAACAATAATTGTATTTAACCTTAAATTTTAAAATTCAATTTCATGATTTGGCAAAATGCACAAATTTAGCCTATTATGATATAAATTGGTCATTTCCTTGGGCCCAGATACAAGTGTTTGGTAACACATCAGTGATGAAGACCTAGGGGAAAAAAGCTCAATAAAATCTAATTAAGACATACCACTGTTTCCTCCAGCCCCTTAAGATCTTCTCTTGCTTGTTCCCTTTTATCATTAAGCAGTCTAGAAAGATCACAACATTAAACACAAATCAAAAATATTGAAGTCAAACCAAGAGAATCAATCAACATTCAGTTTGAGTAGAACATCTGCAGATGTGAGCAAATTGTACATTTCTTTGCATCTGTAATTACGCTTTCGAGTGTTCCAAATATGCAGCTTTCTCACATGGCCACCACTTAGCTTTCTCACTAAGCCATCATCTCCATTTTTTGTATCCACACATGAAATTTTTCTCTCTGATTTCCAGGAAAGGCTTTTACTCAGACATCTGATTTATTACTTAAAAAACAAAACCAAAAAAACCAAAACCCAACAAAAAAACCCCCACAAACAAAAAAACCCACCCCAAGCCCCCAACATCTTTCTTGTTTGTTTTGGCTGTGCATTAAGGAATGAGGGATTTAACACTTGCCATGATATTTCATAAAATCAGAGCTCTAAAAAAAAATCTTTTTTGGCAAGTATCAAACCCACAACTGAAAAGCCTATGATAAAAAAATATGGAGTAATTGGTAATCATTTACTAGTACTGCATGTTGGCTTTGTTACTGAAATGATATTTTCAGTGTGAATATTTCAACACAAATGCCTCTTGCTAGCACATTTCCTGTGGATGCATTAAGAGACACTATATTTAGGGACACTAGGTGAGAAAACCGTTGACTTACATGAGCTTTTCCAGTTTCATTTCTCTTTCCTGGTCCTCAATTTTTAATTTATCATAATCAGCACTCAGTTTCTCTTGTTCCAGTTGCAGCTTCTGATTCATACTAGAATGAGAAAGAAAAAGTCAGTACAGCTTAGTCCTGAACCCCATAAACAATAGTGGGTAAATCTCCATAAACAAAATGGGGTTAGACACAGAAAATAAAGCTGTAACTTGCTACTGAAAAATTCTGAAGAAATTAAGCATAAAGAATATTTTAAAATATTGGAGAATTAAATTCAGTGGCTTGCTTCCTTTATCTAAAAGGACACAAACTGTTCTTGCAATCTTTCTGTCCCACTTCCCAATGCTTCTCATTCCTCCGTTATTAGTCTTTGGTCACACAATAAATATGATGAAAGAATGAACACTACATCAGGATTGCCTAGATTTTATGAACACTGACAAAAAGAAGAGTACAGGAGCAAAGAACTCCGTTTTTCAAGTGCTGAAGTATCTGACTAACAGAGTTACCTTGCTGTGTCAGGAGGAAATATTAAGTGTATGAAAATGGGACACGTTTGAGTCCCCTAGACTCTCAGAAAGTCTGTGGCAGGACTAATTGCTATAAGAGGCCCTCAAAACCTCTATCTTTTAAAATCTGTTCTCCTCCAAGCTTCTCTTGCCTACTGACCTGCAGGTGTAACATTACTCTTTCTTTTTCCTCTCTATAATTTTATGGAGTTGTTAAAGTTCCACAATAAAGCACTAGGTACTATAATCCACCCTGCAAAATAATTAGAGGTTTGGCTGTTGCATGTACAGACACTACTTTCTCTAAGACACCGAAAAACACAGACATCAATTAAAACTAACAAAACCAACCCCAAAACATCCCTACAGCGTCACAGAACAGGCCAGGAACAGAGAAAGTAATGGAGCGAGTGAACATACTCTCTGATTTCATCAATTATTTTCTGCTTCTCTTCGATTTCATCCCTCAGCCTGGACAGCTGCTTCTGGTGGGCTTCCCTGTGACTCTCCATCTGCTGCTCCAGTGCCTTCTGCAGAGTGCAAAAACCAGAGAAATCAAGTAACGCACAGCTAAGCTTCCTTCTTATGTGTCAGCTAAATCAACCTATCTTTCTGGATTTGAGTGAAGCTTATCAAATCACATTAATTCAGGAATCTGCCTGGTATATCTTTCTATGACTACAAAACTGTGCAACTACTCATCCAAGCATTTAATGCAGACAGTTTTTAGCAATAGATGCACACCAATTTCTACTCATTTTCGTGCAAAAACTACCGCATGTGAAAGCCAGGGCCTTAGCATATCAAGTGTCAAGAATGACACTGTTTTTACCAGCCCTATTATTTCACCTGTTTATTCACCAGGAAAATATGTGTACAGCTACACCTGTGACAGAAGTAAAACCCGAAACACCCTCACCCTCCCTGAGAATTGTTTATCCACAGCCCTGTTATTTAAATTCTAGGATTAGATATATCTCAAGTAGTAAGAAAAACTCAGTGCATCTCTTTTGATTGCTAATAAAAGATTTGCATTTTTCTTCCAATTGTAAGGCATAACTGTACAACTGTTTTAATAACCTTAACTTTTTATAATGGAAGTAAAAGTTCTGAAGTTGACAAACCTCTATCACTATACTTGTAAAATTGTATTTTTCCTTTTCTACAATTTACAACCCCATCAGAAACATAACTCACATGTTATTGCCTAACACTTCTTTTCATTCCAAAGGAAGAAGAAAATACCAGAAAACAGGTTTAGATTTCATTATTATTTCTAGGAAATAGTCAGAATTCTTGCCAAATTATTTGGAAAAGTGGCCTCTTCTTTTATGAAATTTTTAGTACCTTAATTATATTAACCCCAGTAGCCTGATTCACTACTCAGCAAACTGACTTTCAGCAGAGTTCCACCAGCAAAAAATTAGAGTAACTTCGAGATGAATCAATATCATTTTTCAATCAAACAAAATTGTTCTCAACTATGGACTCGATATACTGGGTCTTATATTTTGGCTCTCCGTTTGTGTGATTTGAGGAACCCAGGCATCTCCAATTCAGCAAACACAGTCCACTGAACCTCTCTACTCTTTGAAGTTGGCTCAGCTTACAAACTGGTCTCAGAAGACACGCTCACCTCAGATGTTCAGACTATAACTTACTTTTTTCCATCATCCAGTCAACAACCTCAATACTAGCAAGTTCTCTAATTTCACATTGCAAAGGTCACTCAATTACAGGTTTTCTAATACAGGCCAGCAATTCTGACAGAGGCTGGAAGTGTTTTCTAAAAGCATACAACGTGTACAGGAAGACAAAATTACACCCTAATTATCAGCTTAACAAATGATCTCACTGAGACATGCCCTCTAAAATTGCAGCATGCCATGCTACCTTCATCTCCTCAGCGTCCTGAAGCCGGGTCAGATGCTCCTTCTCCTTATCCTTGAAACTTACTTCATGCATTTTTTCTGTTTAAAGTTGGAGAGAATTGAGTATTAACCGTGCAGTTCCAGGACGTGCTACGTCCAGCCATTTAAAAAAAACAAAACAAAACAAAACCAAAACCCCAGTTCCTCATTTTGCAGGGGGCAACAAGATCAGGGGAGACAGCTTTGGAGGGGCAGAAACAGCCATGGTTTGCAGTACCCAAGCTATGACCACACTGCCCAAACCCCCTTTTCATTTACTAACAGGCCACATTCTGTTTTCAGCCCACCCAGCACCTTTCCAACCTACCCTTGTCTCCTTTCACTTTCTGCTGGGAAATGCTGCCTCTAGAACCAGGTCATTTCTTATGAGGGGGGTAGGAAGATCAGGAGATAGAATAAAAATTCTATTCTAAAAATGCAGAAAATGTTAAAAAAAAAGTCTTGTCACCACCTGCTGCTCCCAGAGTCAGAGAAGATTCCTTGTGCAGGAATCCGGAATAAAGTTTAGGCTACTAGGTCACATTGCAATTTTATATAAACCAGGAGCTTAGCAATGCTACAAGAACTGCTTTTGATACACATTTTCCACATTAAATCAGAAGGGGAAAAAACAGCAACAGGAAGTCAGCTGGATCCTATATAGGAGCTAGGAAAGACACACCTTTTACTTGACCCTAAGGGAAGCAGCTTTATTTTAAATGGGGCAGGGCACTTGCCAGAGGGACAACTGAAATTGGACATATATCCAAGAATTTTAGAGAATACAGATATAGCAAGATCGATTGGTGCTCTATGGCTAAAATATTTGTTGGGTTTTTTTTTTTAATCTCTCACATCATTAAGGCACAAGGTCAAGCTTGTCATAAAGTTTTTGATTCTTTTGAAAAATTAAGTTTCTCTGTATTTTGTGAATTGACTAGGCTGAAAGGGATAATTCTGGTTTTATCTGAAGTGTAATGTACTACAAGGAAGTGCAATGTGTTAAATATTCTGCATCACAATTTTATGTCTTCACTGCAAAATACTAAGTGGACAATAAAATGCTGTAGGACTACTGTACATGGAATACTTCAGCCAATACTGAATTTTCTAAGGTATAGTTGGTAAAAGAAATAATGACCACAAGACCCAGTGTTGTACCTTGAGCACGCAACTTCGCAAGTTCTTCATTGAGAGAGTCCTGTGACTCTTCCAGCTGCCTTCTCTTCTGCTCCATATTTTGCATGTAGTCTGTAAGGGACTTGATCTTTGCTTCGTGCTTTAAAGACAAGGGGAATAGCAATGAGATGTGAGTACCACAGCTTGTTACCTAGGACTTCAGGTACTGTCCTACATAAAGGAGGAAAAATAGAAAGCTCTCCATATCCAGAGCTGACGGCTAGGAGAAAATACAGCAAAAGATCTGAGAAGAAGCTAACAGATCAAAACAGACTGCATTTTTAAAGGTCACACTTAGCAGCCCAAGACATATACTGCACAGCACAGGTAGTAATTCCAAAACGTCATTGGAAGCTCATGACTTGGTGCTAAACAAACAGCAGCAGCTTTCTAAAACCAGCTGAACGCTAGGCTTCTGAGGCGGCTTCCTGGAAGAAGCTCAGATCACCTTTCCGCAGCCATCCTGATGACTTGCTTCTTGCTAACATCCTTTTGAACTAGAAGGGCTTATGTTTAAATAGCAAATAGTGAAGAACATAATGAAAACATCAAAAATCGAATTAAAATTTTCTAATTTGGGGATAAAATTAAGATACTCTCTGGGAATTATTACATCCTATTAATAAGGCCACTGAAGCACTTGTGGTTCAGTGTTCTTAAAGTTCACCTTGGCAAAGAGGGGTTGAGACCTCTGGCTTGGTGCTACTGTAAAGATCAGACTTAAAGAGGAGTAATCCTTAGCAGGAACTAAAATAGTTCAGACCCTCCTGGCACCAAGGTCTCCAGGAAGGAAGAGCACATGCCCGAGTTACATGCTTTGGGCAGTAAGTCCTCCAATGGATTCCTAAACCTGACAAGAAATTTGGCCAACTCCCAGCTTGGCTCCAGATGTCCTGGCCCCAAAATGGAGACTCTTGGCATGGCACGCAGCAGTGATGCACCATTTTATGGATCAGCTTAACACCGTAATGGTGTAGCCCTGTGATACGGCATTGCCATTGGTAGTAACAGGCCACCAGCTTTGGACTGAGCTTGCAAGGCCTCAGGACTGAGGCTTGCCAGGCTTGATCTCTCTGAGCTCTTCCTGACCTGCCTTGCAGGTTTTCTTTTTTTTTTTTTTTTTACTTGGTGGCTTTATAGATAAGGTTCACTTGCCCATTAACAAGATTTTGAGTGTACCACCATCTGTCGTCTTCCCAGTTTTAAACACAGACAGGCCTTAATATGCACTTAGATGTAGAACCTCCAAAATGTCAAGGCATGGTGATCACCTGCTAAAGAGTATTTCTGCTTGCTTTCTTCCCCACGTGAACATACAGTACTTGGATAAAACTCTCAAATCCTAAATCTCCAGTGTCCTGTCTGCAAACAGGTACCGAGGACAACAGTTAGGCCATGCTTGTGACAAGCTCTGAGCATTGAAGCTCGCCGTGATTCCAGTGTGATGACAGTGTAAGGGGACGAACACCATCCCCACGGAGGCAGGCGGGCTGCCTCCCACTCACTCCTTCACCAGCTCGGTGTCAGCCAACACCAGGGCTGAAAGAGGCTGTCCCACCGCCTGTGGCCGAGACCTTTATTCCCAGTGTTGTGTTCCTGCTCCTCTCCTGCCAGAAGAAGTACGCGTACCAGCTGCTTTGCCAGTCAAGCCTTAATCTGCTTTACTAATGCAAGTTCCCAAGGAAAGGGAGCAGCACAGGCTGTCAGGATGACTTCCTTCAGTGGCCATGCCAGCCCAGGGTCTACTTTAAGACAGGATGAAAAGTATCGTTTTTACTTAATCTTTTTGGACAGGCAATACCCCCAGGACTCCAGCCTCACTGTAATACTAAGAAGCACGCTTCCAGCTACAGCTTTATTAAGTAGGACTTAATAAAGACATTCTGCTGCAGGACAAGAGGCTATCCTTGCCCCAGGTTTTCTTAGACTAAGCGGTAGCAAATGAAATACAACAAACTGTATCGTCTCCTCCCCTTCACATGTCCACTTCAAAGCAGTTGAGCATGTCAAAGCAGTTAGCACCCTCTTCTGCAGCAGGCTGCAGCAAGCATCACTGCTTGTAACTGCCACCCACTGTGGAGCTCTCCTACCATCTGGATTTCTATCTTACATAGTAATTTTTTCCATAATGTATTATTTTATATATTGTTGCCTAGTTATCTTGGTAGTGTACCAACAGACCAGATATGGGGGGGCTCTCCAAATGTTTTGCTAGTGAACCATACAATCACTGCTTCCTTTCTCAGGTTGCTTTTAAAGGGAAGGTATAAGATACAAATTTATGCTGAGGAAATCACTCCGAGGAGGATTTTCAGTATTATGCCATTTTGAGATCTACAGCAGGACAGGATCTTGCCACAGAACATGCTGAAAGACAGTGAGAGGGAGGAATGGGAGAAGAGAGAAAAAACAACAAAACAGACAAGAGAAACAGCAGCATTCTGCTCCCTTAAGTCTCATTTCTCACTCCTAGCACACACATTTCATGAGGAAGGAGGGTGAGAAAGTCACCAAACTCTGCTGCAAAGGGACAATGGAGGATCAAACGTACTTGTGAAATGAGGAGCTGGCAAGCTGCAAGCTCCCTCTCGCTGGCGTTCATCTTCCTGTTGGAGTCTATCTGGGCGCTCTCCAACTGCTTGCTGCGGTTCACCAGGGACTTCACCTCAGACTTCATCTTGCTGATGTAAAGCCGTGCCATGGTGAACTCCTCCTCAATCACCCCGTTCACATCTGCTAACTAAACACACAGAAGATTGTCATCTTGAAGGTGTGGTTCGTACAGGTAAATCGACGCAAAGCAGTCTTCCTGCTGTGAAACTCTTGTCTAGAGCTAGGAAGCCTCTGTGAAAGCACAGTGGTCCTTAAGGAGTACCCACAGACCTTCAGGTCACCTTTAAACATGTTACAACACTCTGTTTCTTACAGTCTTCACTGATAAGCCTCAAAAGTGAGAAATTAAGACTTGAGCTCACTGTGTGCTTCATCAATTTAGTGGTTCAACATCTAAAGTAATCAAGCCCACCATCATGACAAGAGCATATTTTGGAGAAAACTTCTCATGTCACTAGCACAGGAAATTTTCCTTCTTTCAAACTGCTAAAAGCTGAAGAGCATTTTCAAAGTACTCCTTAAAGAAGTCTCCTCTTGAAGGCTTGTGCTTCTTCAATAAGGAGCTGTGAGACAGACATGGGTTTGGAAATCTCACCTGTCAAGACAAAAGTAATTGCTCTCATCTCTACATATTAGTATAATTCTATTTACACATCATTTCTTTCCCTGGCTTAACATAGTGCCTTTTATTTGTATGTCTTCCTCTAAATGATTTTTCTTCGACTACTTAATTCATATGACCCACTGACGAGCTGTGAAGGTTCTCTGTGAGCGAGCATATGGCTAGCAACTTCATCTGCTTTTTGCTTCTACCCAGCACCACCAAAGGGAAGGTAACATACGCTGTATCTTCTCCCAACAGCCTAAAAAATGCAACCGCTTTCAAAACTCTCAGTCTGGTCTGAAATTAGACACACTTTGAGAAGATACTAATTGCCAACAAATTTAAAATTATTCTTTTAAAAGCTTCTCAATCTGGCCTTATTTACACTGACAGCTGTCCCGTAAAATGCTGACAACTTAGTTACTATAAAAACTTGTACCAAACAGCCTCTGCCTCCATTTTCAAAGATTTCCTCTTACAGTTCCTATTACAACGGCCACCAGAGGTTGCTGTAACATCTAGCAAAGTCTGGTCTTGTGGTCCTGGCATCTGCATAACCACATCAGACAACAGGGATCCTGTCCTCTGCAGTAAGAGCAGGCTGGAGCATCTGTTGACCTAAGGGGGCTTTAGCAGGATATCAACAACTCTGAGGCAACTCCAAGCACTCTAGCCACACATACTCACTTTTAGCTTTCAATGTTCAGGAAAGCTCATTGCTCAAAAACCGAGAAGTGAACTAAAAGCAAGAAAATGGAGTGCATTGCAAGGAATTTACAAACATCTTGAAAATTAATTTCTTATCCGGTTTTCGCAATTGCTCTTTTCCACGTGGTTTTAAATGGACAGAGAAGATGGCATTAACATCACCAGGAAGATTTTTCAGGCCATGAAAAGTTTCCATTAGAGATGTGCCATTTAGCAATGACCGTACAAATATCTTCTGAATGACTTAGCATTTTGCTCATCTACAACAGAAGTGTGACAAAGTGAGTAGCTACCTCCTCTACTGTATCTGTAAACCCAAGAGCCAGACAGAAGGCAAATTTCAAAGAAAAGCTTGCCAAAATTCGCACTATCTCCAGGCACGTTCAAATACCAAGGTTTCTGCCACTTCAATCACCTTCACTCCCATTCTTACCTTCTTACTTCAGAGGAAAATGATCCCTTGCAATTTTTCCTCTATAAAGGTCATTAGTCAATACACAAAAGTTAAGCTGGTCTTACTGTCATGTAATTATTTGTGTGTTATCTAGCACAAATTTACCAGTGCTGGAAATTGGTAATTTTAAAGCATCTTGTATTCAGAAACACATACAAAAGCGTGGGCTCTTTGATGAAGCCAGCCACTGTTGAAAGGTAATAAACACACCAGAATGCAGAAAACACAATTTCTGTGCAGATCTTTTCATTTGGGTGCCCTGGACGGTCATCAGTACAAACCTCTGGCTTTGAGAACTGTTCACCTTCAGCTACACAACAGTTTTAGGACAAACTTCAAACAAAAAGGTAGCCACCCAGAAGTCAAATCTCACCAATAAAGATTCTTCAGATTCTGGGAAAACTGGGTCATGCCAGCTAACGAAGGAGTAGGACTACATGTGTATTGTTTTGGGGGGAACTCAGTCCCCCCCATTAATAAATGCATCAACAAACAGATGGGCTGCATTAGTTTGGCTGCAAACACTGAGCTGGGAATAAAAGTGGTAACTGTGTGCACAGACACTGACCATCTCTGACCCAGACAAAGATCTCTTCAGTATTTTACTCTCCGCTCTAGGCAGGATTTAAACGGCAGTGTCCTGGGAGAAGGACCGCTGTATCACACACGTTCCATGGCAAGTATTTTTATATTGCAGAAGGTGTGGCGGGGCAAGCAATAAAGCCAGCCAACTTACTGTTTTAACATCGTTAGTACCAATGATTCCTCCAATCTCTCCCAGGTCCTTAAGCAGCAAGTTCAAGATTTCTGTAGCTCTCTTCTTCTGATGATTACTGAGCTCCTGCAACTGGCCCAGCTCCCTCTGGGTCGCTGTCAGGGCACTCTGAAAAGGTATAAAAGCAGAAGTTACCCTCCCCTCCACAAACTGGGCACCAGTTCTTCTGCAATATCTAGGTTACACGGTGTTGTCTTATATTTTCCTGAACATGTCTACCGGCACAATGTACTGACACGTGCAATTCCACCTTGCCGTAATCCACTTTCACAACTCACTTGCTAACGAAGCTATTTTAGATCTATTAAATGTAGTAAATCCAGTAAGACTCTTATTTGCATAATACATGTCAAAGAAGGTTAATCACAGAGAAACAGGTATAGAAGGATATAAAATTCAATTTTTTCAAATGGATTTCATAGTAATCTGTTTTACTGAAGTCTTCCGTGAAAACAGACCTGTTAACAATAGCTTCCTCAGTTTGTGCAATGAATTAAGGAACAAGGATGTAGTAAGCCAATCTTGATTTCTCTCAGATCAGATTTTTTCCATGAGATCAGTACACACCAGCTGAAAAAGCTGATTTTTTTTCTGATTCCTTCCTTGAGATCCCCTGACTCTGCATAAAATCCCTGCTCCAAAGCAGAGTCCAGAGAAACACAGAATGCTGCAATTAGCATAAAGCAGATTTTCACATCTTTCTTGGCATAATACAGTTCTTAAATAACCAAAACACAGAATGGCCAGTTCTCACATTCAGTTCAGTTGCTGCTATGGTGCGCAAAATACAGAGGTTGCAAGAGAGCCACAATCTGCTGTCAGCTTCCATAGAGCGGTTTCTGAATAACCTTAATTTTATCGTTTAATTAAGATAGAAGAGAAAGAGTAGCATCGGCAAATACGGATCTTTTAACAGCTTCCTGGCCACTCCAATTTTTAAACTGCCTAACAACATACTTGGCAGCAGTATCTGAAAGATTCCTGAAATAGCATAGGCTAGCATTTATCTGGGAACCCCTATGGAAATCTTTAGGGGAGGTGCAGAGTTAGGGGATGAGGAAGGAACCAGCACTATAAACCACTTGCTCTTACACTCTTCTGCGCCAGCTCGTCAGCCAGCTGCTCGTTGGCCCTTGTTTTGTCCTCCACTTCTTGGGATTTCTGGTCATAATTGACAGCTAATTCTTCCAGGGCTTGAAGGACCTCTTTCACTTCATCTTTCGCTGCTTCGTTCTCAATCTGAAGACGGGTCAGCTCCTCTTGAATCTTCTCATAATCTCTCCTAGTGGAGGCCAAAAGCTGGGAACCAGATATCACAGAAGTGTTAAGTCACCCAAGAACTCATTTAAAAGACAACACTGAAAAGGGTAAAAACAAAGAAAGAAAGTGTGAGCATGCAAGCATGTGTGCAAGAGAGAGAAAGCAGGAGAGAAGAAATCCTACTATTCTACCAGAAACAGCATCAGTTTCAGCATAAATGTATTTGAAGGAAGCAAAAAAGGCTCTGAACTTCAATGAAAAGAAAAATCTTAATCAAATCCTATTATGACAGAAGACTGAAGCAGAGAAACTTATTTTAAACAGTATCATAGCTCCAAATAAATTTTCTGCCCTCAATCCAATGCTGCAGCTAGGACCAAAAAATACCACAAAGTAAAATATTTAAACACAGACTCACAGCTTTGAACTGAACGAAGTAAAAGGTCTCTCTGAGGCAGTCTCAAAGATCTTGTGGCATTAGAGAAATATTTTGATAAGCAAACCTATGATGATTATTCTTAGCTATCATCTGAAGCATGATGCTGAAGACAGATTAGCTGCTTGTATTTGCTGAGGCAATATATTAACTAAAGAAGAAAATACAGACTTCACACATACTAGTGAGTATTTCCAATTTGTAAAATGTACTAAATTTACTATTTGCATGCTACTGAGGGAGATGCTGAAGTTTCAGTGACAGTGCTGATTGTAAGAGGTCGGTTGCATGGTCCTCTCCCTTGCCCTTGCATCACTCCATCTTCATTCAGATGTTAAAGTCTCAAAAATTCAGCTATTGGGCTTTTAGCACAAAACCAGACTCAACAGCAGTCATATACTGCAGAATGATGTGAAAATAAATAAAAGGTGCCACCTAACATTTATTGTTGATATTGTACTTTTGAGAACAACAACAAAATCTGGACTTAACATTGCATAAAAACATAAAATATAGAGCAGTAACACATAAAAGTAGTGCATGAGATACAAGAATGCATTCATGCTCATCCTAACAGAGAAGTTTGGATGTTCATTCACAGAACTCACTTATTTCCAAGCCTTCCTATGTATGGATTAGTATAATAATACTGTACTGCAGCTTTCTTGGACAGTAGAAAAAAATCTGCACTATTGAAGTGTGCTGGGTGGACTTCTCCTGCCCTGTCCCACCACTGCCCACCGCCTCCCAGGCCATGAAGAAGTTGCGTGTGAGACCCCAAGCAAAACAGAAACATCTCTCTAAAACGGACCACCTAAAAGGAGAATGTCAGAGAAGACATTGCTTTTTTTGGCTCAGAGTGCTAATGGAAAATAGGAAACCAACCAGGCAGCTTCAGATGCTGGCACGTGCCCAAAGTGGCGAAGAGAGGATTCAGATGTAAGGAGAATTTATCTCACTGGTAATGCTGCAGCCTCAGAAGTGCACTCACGTTATGGAAAAACCCACTGAATTGCCAAAGCCAGATGGCATGTAAATATTTAAACAACAAAATAGCTTAAAATAATCTTTCTACTAAACACAGATGGAACTATTATTTACATTTACTTAAGAAATTTTCTGTGTGAATATTACTGTGAATTCAAGTAAAGGGAAGTGTTATATATCACCTAGAGCATAAACACAGCTCCCCAGAAGATTATTGTTGATACAATGTGGGAAAATATAGCAAGATTTTTAAAGGCTATTAATAACACATTATACCGATCAGTTGTAAACAAAGGGAAGGAGACAATGGCTGCAGCACTTCACGGATCTGTTCACAGCACACGAGATTCAAGGGTGGAAGATTCAGAATCCCCCCCAAAACACACACCCCAAGAAACAGCCAGCGGTGAAAAGGTACCAAAAGATACCAGTATCAGCATAACGCCATCTGTGGCAGGCCTTAGATTTGTAATTAACCTGCTAGCTTAATCAAGCAGAAAAAAGTACTCTGGTTAATTAGGGGGAAGCAGAGTGAGGCAGCTGCTCTGCAGCTAATATATCACGGAGCTAATCACAGCTCTAAGAGAGAACAGGTACATCGCTCCCGCCGTGCAGGTGAAGCTTACATGTGGAAGACAAAATCTTGAAAAATTCAGTTGCCTTAAAGAAGAAAACAAAAATATCACATTAGCTTGCAAAGGTAAGAAATGGACAAGTTTATCAGATGAACCAGCTAAATCTTCTGAACAAGTGGTGCAACACCAGCAGCAAAGATTTCAATAAGTCAGCAAAGCTAGAGAAAAAACGTGCAAAAAATGGGAAAAAGTGGTAAGGCAAGGATTAGAGGCCACTGAAAACTTGATTCATCTTCCAGATGTAATATTGATTATGGAACACAAAGAGGGTGGGGAATAAGCCAGTGTACAGCATGCTCCCAAATATCTAACACAAAGAAAGGAATGCACATCACTCAGAAAATAAGACACAAGAAAAACCGTGAAGGAAAAAATAAGCTTTAGATGAGAACACTGATGTTAAAAAGATGGGAGAAGAGAGAAGGTGTAAATAACACACATCAGAAAATAATATTGCTAACAATGCATAAAATTCTGTTACATTTGTATAGCCACGGACATGGGTAGGACACAATATGGAGTAATCAAAAGAAAGTTGTGGCAAGTGAGTGAAGAGCTTCATCATGGAGTAAAATAAAGCTGGTAACTCTGGCAGTGAGGATAAGTCCCAAAAGGTGGCAGGTAAGTCATGAGTGACAAGTAACAGACATTTTCATACCTCGTTCTCTCCCTGTTAAGGAGCTAAACCTTGGAAACCCTTTCTGAGGGCTGGGATAAGGATTGAGACATGGACAGAATAATTTTTCTATGACAAGAGAGGTTTCACACCCCAAAAAAGCAGCCAGCATAATGCTGTACTCCAACTGAAGTGGCTTGGGCAGCTGGGAGAGGTACGCTCCTAGAGAATCACTGCAGTGTTTCGTGTAAACAGAGACCAACATTTCAGAACACTAATGATGGGTGAACTCCCACACCAAGATTATATTCTGTCTGAATAGTCCTTCTCCAGTTTCCCCCAGTTTGAAAACCAGCATAAAACCATCCTCTAAGAAATATCAGAGCAACACTTGGGGAACTTGGTGATTTGGTAGCATTGCCAGATTTTGCATCTTCAAAACCTCTTGTAAACAACTGACAAATAAGGAAATGACCTGACTGTAAATTTAGTGATCATATTCCCTATCTTAAAAACAAAACCTGTTTATGTTACAGACAGAAACAATGAAATAAAATGTTTAAAGCAAGCAATCCAAGATTTTAAAGCAAATCCGTGGCAGCACTAATAATCAATTTTTCAGTCTCACCAATTTCTCTCAGTACTGTCTCTGATTGCCAAAATAATGAACATCAGTAATTTATTACCAGGAGTAATTTTTATACTGTCAAACTAGGAAATCTGTGACTACCTGCAGTCCATAGTGTCTGGATACCTGAAAGGATACAGACATATTGAAAAACAGGTTTGAAGTGAAAAATACTGGCCACGCTCCTACCTTGGTATCTCCAGCATCACTTCCCAGCAGGATGGTATGCTATTATAAGGAGTTATCAAGGCTTCACACTCTTCTGAGAATATTATGAAATTTGAAGTTTAAGCTTAGCTGTCACACAGGTTTCTCTTACCTATTGAATTTTAGCCAGTTAATATGAACAACTTTGACAGAATCACTTAACAAGGTGCTAATAAGCAAAATGTAAGGGTTTTTTTAATTTGTTGGTTGGGGGTGGTTTTTTAGTTTTTTTACCTCCTCTTGATCCAACATTTGTTGCTTTAGTTTTTCAGCCAACTGGCTCTGCTGGTTGATTTCATCATCCTGCAATGAAATAGGGTTGGAGATTTTTAATTTCTTTCCACAGTTCTCGTTTGGCCACTTTTTTTTTCCCTTTCTAGAAAAGAAGTAAGAATAATGCCATAGCAAACCTTGTGCACGTTTGAATGGTATGAGAGGGAGAATAATATACATACACAGAGCTATATAGTAAAAGCAATGCACACATGCAGTTGTCTCCAGTATATACCTAAGCAAAGGTCTCTCTGCTGGTAAACAAGACACTGATGTGGTCAGAGTTGCATGTTATAACTTGCAGGAGACTTTGCCAACATATCTGATGTTTTATAGATGTACGAATACATACAGCCCCTCTCTCTCTCTCTTACTCTCCCCAAATTTCAGCTGAAGAGACATCATTAGAGACAGATTTATTAACCAACTACAATTTACAGCTAGCTCTGAACTGCATTAATGAAAAAGGAAGCTCAAATCACAGAACTTGGACCCCTCAACTGCAGAATTTGTATTTTCCCACTCCATCACAGCCCTTGAAGAAAATACTGCCAGGTAATGCACAGACAGGCATCCAATTTTACTGGCATTTCAACTTCCTTGTTAAGACAGCATCCTCACGGGTCGGAACTGATCTTAAATACAGCAGAGAAATGACGATGACTCCACTGTACGAGTCCTTCCTCCAAGATGCCACAGGAGGCACACCAAGCACAGCCCCTGACCAAGTCCCCCTCTGTTCTTGTGATGGATGTCCTTCTCTAAAGGAACTCACCAAAGATAAATGGTTGCTTTTTACCCTATCAGAGTCAATTGATATTTTGTGTTTCACTGACAAGCATGCTAAGAGTGATTTCTGATAGCAAATACAGCTATCAAGCAGAATATTTTGAAACATTTGCTAATACTAACATAGTCCCAGATATAACGTAACAATGGTCTACACTGTAGAGTTATAAAGTTAAAAATGGAGATATTTTGGTTTTGTTTTGGGAATCAAATACCTTATTTCCTATAGTATTGCAGTAATGCACCAAATTACACTTCCCATGTTTTCTAGGGTAAAACTCAAACCTGCTGCCAGTTCCCTCAAGTATAAATCAATGGGCTTTGCTACTTTTGATGAGGGAAAGTGAAAGAATGACTGGCTTTTTTTCTTTTTCTAACCAACACCTAAAAGCTAGAGACTGCTACTGGGAATGTATTCCCCATCACAGAAAAGCTGTAAGTTCTTAAAGACCTTAACTGTTATTTTGAATGCCATCAACATACTGCTGTGTGGAACTGGACTGTGCAGAGAGACCTCACGCACATCAGAGTTAAGGCTTAAACACAACTATCCACACTCCCTCCCTCAGTATTCAGAAACAGTCAAACTTTAATATTAACATTCAAGGAAACAGTGGGCTTTTTTCTGATGTTTTCTTGCTAATTACAATTGAAAGTTAAAATCAAGTTTTGATTCATGATTAAAGCTACCCTGAAAACTTTTGCTAGATAGCCTTTTAAGCTGTTCTCATCCGTAATGGTCAACGATCTTAGTATGCCTTTTTTCCCCATTTCTTATCTTCACACAAGCCAAAGCTATTAATGGCAAGTGCTCAGTAAATGTATTGCTGATTAGCTTTAAGTGCCAATGATGTATTTCAAGCTGTGCAAATAAATAAATAAAAAAGCCACCTGCACTCCAGGCAGTGTTCACAGCTAGAACAACATGAACAAAAGAGACCCAAGGGGTGGTTATATATTTTCCTGAAAATTCTAATACACAATAAATATATAAAAACTATTAAAGATACAGCCTCCCTTTTCTTCTTTCTCCTGTGACTCCAAGATGACGCTACAGTTTGCTGAGGGATTTACAAAAATCACTGAAGGAGTGCTGAAAAGCCTGTACTAAACCCTTAAAATTAAAGGTAAACTTGGCTCCGATTTCACAGAGAATGCCCCCAAACACTATCTGCAGAGGGAACAGAGGCAGACAGCTGACACGACAGGACAAGATCTGGTTTTATGCAGTGATAGGGTTTTGAACTTTGGGACATTTTCCAGTTCATGGTGCTCAAGAAATAGGCAGAGACACCCACCCATTTTGGCTTAGTTTTCCATTTACGCCCAGCGAATGGAGTCAAACCAAATGTTCACACCTTATCATCCAGCTGTCTGTAGAGACTGGCAATCTCATCATCATATTTCTGCTTCTCCTCTGTCGAGATGCTGGCAACAACCGGTGTGATGTTGTCAATAATTGGGGTGTTATCGCAAGGCTCCAGGTTCTTCTGGTCCTTTGCGCTGATCTGTTCATCTTCAGGCACAGCTTCTCCTGCAGGCACACAATCCACGATCATTACAATCCAAGAGAGAGGGTTGCCCAAAACCATGGACATCCCAGGATGGTCCTTCACAGTTGCCGAGAGGGACTCAGCAAAGCAAAGAAGGGCTGTATCCAGCTGTGCAAGGCAGGCAACTGCAATGCATACAAATGACAGGCAAAAATAGGCGTGGAAAGACGGCCATCCTCGTTAGAAAGGTGACCTCCACAGTTAGAAACACAAACGCGCAAAATGCGGCAACAGCGCCAATGGCTGCCATGAAAAACACTGAACTCCTGGCTCCCCTTTCACTCAAGCCCTCTATAGATGGGATTTGCTCCATGGATTACCAGAAGTGTAAATAAGGAGGAAAAAAATCCGACTTTCAGCCTAAAGCCTACTGGCAATTAAATGCCTCTTCCTCTCCAGATTTCCAACTGCCTTATACTCTCTCTCTGCCCCCCATAATGAGCTGCTAGAACACCAGGAAAACAAGCAAGACAGCTGCATTTAAAATGATATTCACCTTCTGCCTTGTCACATCTAAAATTAAAGCGCATACACCAATTTTCAGATGTTGCTTAAGCATACCAGACAGGATGTTCTCCCTACACATTTTCTTTCAAAATCATTTTCTCCAAGGAGTATTTTCTTCGGTAACGTCAGTGCATTGCAATTATGAGCCTGCTGCAGTTCAGTGAAGAGGGACAGGCAAGGCGCTCATGCCAGAAATTGAATCTACTCTCATTAGAGTCTGGTGAGAGACTCTGCGAGCCACGGAATGCTGCACGTGTTGTTCGAGGTGCGGGAAGATTACACCCTACCCTTCTGCACAAACAGGTTTTTTCCTTTTCTATGAAAAGCTACAGTATTTTAGTCCCATAAAGCTTTACTAGACATGCCCCCTGCCAAAACAGTGTAGGCACTATTTATCTTACTGGCAGGGAAACAAGGAAACAGGACAAATATATCAAAAAACAAAAAGGCAGGCTAATTCAGGCCCCAAAGCAAAATAAAACAGGGCATGAAAGAGCACGACCAACTAACGGAGAAGATAGTTTTTTTAAGCTTAAAGCATGAAAAAGAGTAATTTGAAATCAAGCACCACAACCTCTATAAAAGTACTTCACAAAAATACTTTTTGCCCTGTTGCTAATGGCTTGATGATATTTTATAATATTAATGAGAAAAATGTAAATTGCTTTTTCATTGTTGCATTTCACTGGAGCAGACTAGGAAAGGTGGGCTCAGTCCAACCGTGGGACCTTGCACACACAGCAGCGCTCCTCAGGCTGCAGAGAATCCATCAGGAGCCTCCCAAAATGAATCTTTAGATTTTTGTTCATTGGACGAGAACAACCTCCTACCTGTAAAACACAGACCAAATTGTGCACTTGGATATAAGTCTGCTGAAATCCTGCTTCAGTGAGAAGTGGGCACACCCATTTTCTGCTACAATTTTATTTTGTATGTGATTTTCTACATTTATACAATAAGCTATATCAATAGAAAATTCACGCATCTATCTTGCATTTCATATTCAAGATGCAATTTCTGTGACACTTTCATTTGTAAAGAGCCTCCTTTGACAGAATATCCTTCCAAACGATGCTATTGCAGAAGGTCAGACAAGAAATCAATAGTATTTTGAATGCATTGAATGTATTGCTGGGTAACGCCAATGAGAAAAGAAGGATGGACGGAGGGAATGAGGAGGTGTGTATATTTAGACAAAACAATAGAGACAGCACGTTATAAAGCTTGTTTACACAGCATATAGAAGGATCTATACAGGGTTTTTTAAAATAAACATTTCTAGAACAGGAAATAAATTAAAGTCATCACATTTCGCAAACACAGAATGAAAACACGCAGAACATGAGTAGGTTATAAATCCCCAGCACTCCCCAACACCAGCAGCAGACTGACCGTCTCCATAGCGATTGCGCTATGCTGATAAGGGAAATATTCCCTGTGCTGAAGTCTCCAGAGAAAGACAGGGAGTGCAATCATTAGGTAACGACCTCATCTGAAAGGCAAGTAAATAGTGCAGGGAGCTGATAGAAGGAAGCAATTTTTTGCACCCATAATGGTCAGGTATTATCTTTTAAGTAGTGATTTCACCCAGGATGTTCAAAACCAGACTTGACTGTGCACAACAAATTGTGAGCAATAATTAGATCACAGATTTGTTCTCGCTTTAGATACTTCACGTTTGCAAGAGTTACATACTATTGAACTGCGGGAGACATCAATACGTAGGACCTGGATGACAAGCAATTTAGAAAATAAAAATTACTCCAAAGAAGCAGTATTTTACTTCTGGGGTTTATTGGGATTTCAGGCTGAAGGGTTGGTTTCTTTGGGTTGGGGAGTTGTTTGTTGGTTTGAAGTTTGGGGGTTGATTTTTTTTTTTTTTTTTTAATACGTGGAATAAAAAAATTAAAAGTAAGAATGGTTTGCTAAAATTATTTGTCAATGTTCCACATTAAATAAAAATTCTTTAATTTGTACGTATGCAGAAAAATATTCTTCCTCCTCTACCATCCTACACTTCATCTTACAACCTACCCTGAACAGCAATTCCCTATGTTTCTAAACAGAAAATTGGCTGTTCTCAAAATAAATTTCACTTAGAAGCCATAGAAGGAGACAAGTGGCGATGATTCTTCTAATCAGATTACACTCCTAATCATTGTACTAACGGACTAATTATTCTAATGTTAAACTCAATTATAAAAAAAAAAAAAAACCCAAACCAAAATAAGATCTAGTTACTTTACAGCATAACGGAACTGACAACAAAAAAACAATCAAACATAATGACATTTTACCTTTTCTTTATTAGTATTACTAACATTATGTGCTGGTATTGGCTGGAGGAGATTTTTTGGCAGGAGGAGTTCATTGCAACGTTAAACACTGTAACTTGACCCAAACTACTAAGGCAGGAACCACGTGAACCAAGGGAGGAGAAGCCTTACAAGAAGCAGTGCAAGCGCAGCAGGGACCCGACCTGAGCTGGCTTTGGTGCCCAGTAACTCCACACAACACACCACCTCTCCTGTCCCGAGTGACCGCCAGAACTGATGGAGCCCAAAGTCATGGACTAAATGAGCTCAATGGACATTTGTGGACATTTTACAGACATTTCACAGGGGTGGTCCATAGACGAAGGGAATGGTATCTGTGTATTGTATCAAAGGATGGGCAGGGTGGTGGGGGTTACTGAAGTCGTATTGGACAGTGTGGGACCTGAGCATGACGTAACTGGTATTGAATAAGGGGTGGAGAATGTGCTGGGTTTGGCTGGGATAGAGTTAATTTTCTTCACAGTAGCTAGTATGGGGCTATGTTTTGGATTTGTGCTGAAAAGAGTGTTGATAATTCAGGGATGTTTTCGTCACTGCTGAGCAGTGCTTACCCAGAGCCAAGGGCTGTTCTGCTTCTCACCCCACCCCAGCCACGAGGAGGATGGGGGGGCACAAAGAGTTGGGAGGGGACACAGCTGGGACAGCTGACCCCGACTGACCCAAGGGATATCCCAGACCATACAACCTCACACTCAGCATATAAAACTGGAGGAAGAAGAAGGAAGGGGGTGGACGTTCAGAGTGATGCCATTTGTCTTCCCAAGAAACCATTACACATGATGAAGCCCTGCTTTCCTGGAGATGGCTGAACACCTGCCTGCCCATGGGAAGTGATGAATTAATTCCTTGTTTTGCTTTGCCTGCGTGCATGGCTTTTGCTTTCCCTATTAAAGTGTCTTCATCTCAGCCCACAAGTTTTCTCACTTTTACCCTTCCGATTCTCTCCCCCATCCCATTGGGCGGGGGGGAAAGTGAGCGAGCAGCTGCGTGGTGCTTGGTTGCTGGCTGAGGTTAAACCACAACACATTATTAAACATTATTGATGCCTTCCTGTATTCTCTACATCTGATATCACACTAGTTTTGGCATGTAAAATGGTACCTTCTGTAAATGGCTGCTGCTGGTTTCCTGGTTTTTGCTTCTTCACATTTCAGTTATTATTATGAAGCATGAGTGACAACTCTGAATGGTGAGCTTAGAATTAGTATGACTCTTGTGATTTAAGGCAAGATTTAAACATACGTAACTTAAAAATACAAAGACATGTACCCATTCCCATTTTCTGGTACGTACCATTTCTCCACCTGTTCAGTTCCAGCTCTAGATGCTGGATAACATTCTTTAGACTCTTATTTTTGTCCTTCTCCTTCTCGTACTTTTTCTTCCACTCCTCCGCAGTCAGCTCCAGATTCACAGAGACCGTGTTCTTAATCGTCTTAGCTCTGCACAATGAAACCAGAAAGTGTCAGTTGCTCTGCAACTTTTATCTCAATACAACAGTAAAGATTCAGAAATGTTTCCGTAACACAAAGGGAAACTACTAAACATTTGCAATTTATTTTCTAAAGTGCAATGCCACAATTCAGTTTGCCTTCAAACCCTCAGTACCGTTACTACCTGGAAGCCTCAATAGAAAGTTTTCTGTATCAAAATCCAGCAGCCAGGGACCAGTTAGACATGGATCTGCCTCTTCAGATTCTTCCAAAGAAAGCAGCTCTGGAAACTGTTCTTGGATTAAGGATAAAACCAAGTCCTGTCATTACTGCTCTAATAGGTAAGCTGTCACCTCGCAGCTCCTCCTGGCCTGGCACCCACCGTAGATTACCCCACACCAGTGTCCGACCACGGGCTTGTCCCATCCCTTAACAACCAACCCTTAAGCTCCACCAACAAAACTCAGCCATATTTCAAGCGTCACAGTGTGAAGGATATCAACGCATGGAAGCAGAGATATGGAAATTTATCCTTCTTAAAAGCCAAACGGCACTTTCAAATACATTTTTGGGGGTGGAAAGAAAGGAAGGAGGAGAATTGCGGGTCACCATCAGGTAACTGGGTTACTGCTGGGCTGAGGAAGGCTCTCGGGGGGAGGGAGGCTGAACTCATGACTGGGCCACTGTAGGCAGGCTCACAAGTTACTGCCTCTCTAGGCAAAAATATCACAAAATTTAAACCCTTCTAACAACAACCACCACCACTTCATTATTGTGAAAGGGCTTAGCTCCAACTGAACCTAAACAATTGCACTAGAAAATGCAAAGCAAGCAGAAAAAGATGCATTGCACCTACTCTAGCAAATCCACATTTAAAAAGAAAACGCAAACAAATCAGTATGAATTAAGAAAGCTTCAGATCTTTGCTCTTCACTGCTCTGACACCGAGTCCCTCCAAATGACTCCAGTGTTATTAATAAAATAGAGGCTAAGTAAAGGATAACAGACAAACCTCCCACCGGTTTGTAAAGAGTAGGCTGAAACACCCATGCAAGAAACTACATCTGGGAATGGGCTATAGATGCACTGGCTGACTCTCCTTTGGGGCGAGCACATGATCTTAAATATTTTCTTCACACCTCCACTTACTGATTCTAAAGCACCCTTAAAAGTGTGGCTAATCACTAAAAATCCTGAAAGTTTGTTTTGTCAGCAAGAAAACACTCCCATTTCTGTACCTCATACTCCAAACTGTGCTCCAGTGATTTGCGCTATGTGGCAAGCAGGAGTTTTATTACCTTAGGAATATTTAAAAATAACCCTGTAGTTCTAAAATAATGCCTAATGGTTAGCTTTTACATACTGTCTCTGCCAAAAGCACGGCTCAAGTTTCCACTCATTTAACTGTACCGGGGAAAAAAATGCCACACCATAAAGTTTATCGACTGTGTTACCCTAATGATGGATGAAGTACTTACAGGCAACTAAAATTAAAAATAATATAAAAACACAAGAAAAGATGAGCAGAAAGAGAAGAAACCGACTTGCTACTAACAGAGGAGCACATGCACACGTTGATTAGTATAAGTGGACCTGCTAAGATGAATTTTACTCCTGACACTTATTTTAATGGTGACATAATTCTTTTTTGCTAGGAAGAAATGGAGGAACCAGTAATCACCCATGACTCATATACCTTCCCTTTAATGTTATTCAGGTCCTTATACTGTCACATCAGAAAAATGCAACATCACAACCGAAGAGCCTGTAAAAGAAACCACTTCCTGTAGACAGCAATATTCCTATCCCAAATGCTAACAAATAACACTGTGTATGTATAGTATGTGTGCTGCTCTGCAGGTCTAGTGCATCATCAGTCCTCCTACTTGTATTTCCTTTCTTACAATTAAATGCTCTCCACAAGGAACTCCTATTTCAGCCCAATTCTATAGCTTTTAAGCAAACAAAGACCCCATAATAAACCTCAACCAACCACTCTCACAAAGTATTTAGCTACTTTCCCAGTTCCTTCAGCTGACATCCTAGTCCTCTGTAAGGAACACTTTAAAAATGTTCCTTTTCCTAGAAAAGTGTTAGTCATGTCACATCACTCTCCAAGCTCTTCTAGCCAGGGTATGCAGAACTGGTTTGAAAATTAGTTTGCCCCAAACAGAAAGGCAAGTTTCACCGATTACTGAAAAGAGAAATGAAACCAAGAGAAATGGAAATAACACAGAAACTGGATTTCCTCTAGTGCCCAAGCATACAACCTCCCTGAGATCCTGGAGCACTGTTACACGTTACAGAGCAAACGCAAACCCCTTTTAATCTAGATTAAAAAAATAAAATAATTTTAAAAATGCTACACTACCTTTTAATCCCCTTAATCTGAGCTATTATATTTTACTGCCTACATTTCTTTCTATTTAATACCATACCTGCAGACAGAGAGTTCAGCATAACAGGAAGCAGACTGAAACCTAACACAGTACCTACTCATCTTTTTAAAATTAAATGTCCCTTGCGGCTGCGTTACTGCCCTGGAGCCTTATCCAGAATGAATTAGGAGGACCTTTGGAACTGCTCTTCAGGTCTACAGAGGTGCAAGACTCACAGTCGTCTGAAAACACCTGCAGTCAGAAAATTGTACGTGGGGAGGTTTAAACTGTGAGCCACCAAAACATTTCAACTTTTACCATCAACAAAAACTGCAACTCATTATACTTCAGAGTTGTTAACAATCTTCATTTAATTACTGCATCTTAATATTTGCATTTACTCAAAATTTCTGTAACACACATTATAGTATACTGGATTTCAAGAGAAGCTTACATCTTCACTGACTTAAACTCATATTCATCATACAACAGTGAATTAAATCTACAAAGCAACCCTTAACCTGATTATGTTAATGACCACTTCCTCCTTTTATAGTCCTTTTCCATAAAAACTTACTGCAGCGACCTGTGAAGTTCCCTTTGGGGAGCTTTTCCTGCGTGCTGTGATTTAAGTGAGTAGCTTATAGTTCTGCAGTGAAGGAAGGAAACGCTACAGGAAGCGGAGATCAGAGGAATTCATGCTTTTTGCATCTACCTGGCTTGCAGCACGTGGGTCCCTCCCCACCTTGGACAAATCCCAGCAGCAGATGACAAGGACAAGTCAATACTGGTTCTGGCAATGCTAGATGGAGAGCGTGTTGCAGAACTGTCCTCCAGCCCTAACCTGCACTAATCCACAACTCTCCATTAAGAGGGACTGCACCCCACTGCAGCTGTTTGTCCTGCACTTTGACGTACTCTCCTATGGATACACTAAAGGGATCACCTTCCCTCACGCAAATCTAAAGAAAGCTCACATTAAACGATAAAAGTGGGGCAATGAATTAATAGAAGATTGTCAGATTAATTTTTTATACATGATTTTACTTGCCAATATAAAATGCTCCTTCACAGTATGGGCTTCGATGGAAAAACTATGTATGGTGGAAAACATCCCATTTTCAGACAAAGACAAATTTATTGTATTGTACAAACTATTAAATAAATCCTATTTCAAACAATCATAACTTGCTAATATTTTCCCTTTCTGCTTTACACAAAGAAAACGAGTAATTTTCCAAAGTATCAGAGTTCTCCTCAATTACAACAAAAGCAGTAATTATGTAATGAGCCTGACCTATTTTCACAAATTTTCCAAATGTATTTCACATGACTATTGCCAACTAACACATATGGAAGAGAAATTTTCTTTCTGAACACTTCCACACTTATTTCATCCTTGCTTGTTTCTGAGGACTTGTTCCTAAATTGTTAAGATGCTTCAATCATACAAAAATGTCTGTGAGCTATCATGGTAATCTACTGAAGTTGTCAATATTACACTGTGTCCACATTCTTCATTTTTCTTAAAGGTTAAAAAACATTTTTTACAATCCTACCAATAATCCCTGAGATGCCATTCAAAGAGAAGACACATCTTAAAAGCATTGAGAGCAGTCTCAGATAAAGCAAAACCAAACATTTTCCACTGAGTTAGCCAAGAGAAAACTGCCCAATACCATTATCTTCCCCATAAAATTTCAAGGAACAACCATAACGCTTTGCACTTTCTGCAGGAAAAATTACCAGAGCTTCTAAGTAGTGCAGCTGCTGGCCAACATTAACATTTATTTTTCTGGTACCATAGGGAATGAAAAGACGGTTTTCTCAAGTGCTCCAGTACTATTTTTGAACAACTCCAGAAACCATAACCTCCTTATTTTAAAATGCCTACTCATCTTGCTCCCCTCAGCACAGCTGGCTCAGAACACACGGAAGAGCCCGAGTAAGTGCCATTCAGCCTAATGCCGAGTAGGACTCACCGCTGTCCGAACATCAGGGTCGACTTTGTTTCTGCTTCGTTGAACACAGAAGGAGAACAGCATATCACGATGGTGGTTCTGCAGTTCCCACCAAGGGAATCCTGAAGTATTCGGGTCATTTTGCTGTCTCGGTATGGAACATGGGTTTTCTAATCAAAATATAAGTAAGAGACAAGAACAATTTTTTAAAAATAATGATATTGTAATGAGAGAGAACATTAGTTGACAATGACAGGTTTAATGGATTTGAAGCACACAGTCCTGAAGAGTAATTGTTTTGATTGTGCTAAGATTGGATAACCACTCAAGTGAAATCACTGAGAATTAGTTTCCTATCTTTAGTAGAATAGCAAAAGTGTCACTAGTTTGTGGTTGGAAAGCTAATATTTTCTTCTTTCTGAATTGAAACATTAGCTTATTTTTTTACGTGCATGGCAAAGAAACAGATAAATAAAAAGCCATTCTTTAACAACACAAAACAGGATTACTTACAGTTCCTTCTGCCAAGGCAGATATCACATTGCCTAAAGCAGACAAAGACTTATTGATATTTTTAGCTTCATCAAGAACAGCGCCCTCCGCTCCGGTTTTGCTGACCTACCAAAGAGAGCAGGCAACAGTCAGGCTCAGCTACCAGCAAGCGCCTCTACGAATACAGCTACAGAGCAGATAGTGCAACAGTTAAAGATGCTCTTGGATGAAAAGCAAAGCAAGCTTATCCTCAGCACGAAGAAGAATTTTATAGGCACTTCTTTGTTAGTGGAAGCCTGTAATACGTGAGGCAGGCTGTCCCCCTGTAGCCCAGGGAGGTCCACAGGGGAGCAGATCTCCACCTGCAGCCCAGGGAGGACCCCACGCCGGAGCAGGGGGATGCCCGAAGGAGGCTGGGACCCCATGGGAAGCCCACGCTGGAGCAGGCTCCTGGCAGGACTTGTGACCCCGCAGGGGACCCACACTGGAGCAGTCTGTGCCTGAAGGACTGCAGCCTGGGGAAGGGACCCACGCTGGAGCAGTTGGTGGAGGACTGTCTCCCATGGGAGGGACCCCACGCTGGAGCAGGGGAAGAGAGTGAGGAGTCCTGCCCCTGAGGAGGAAGGAGCAGCAGAGACAACGTGTGATGGACTCACTCCAAACCCCATTCCCCATCCCCCTGCGCTGCTGGGGGGGAGGAGGGAGAGAATTCAGGAATAAAGTTGAGCCCAGGAAGAAGGGAGGGGTGGGGGGGAAGGTGTTTTAAGATTTGGTTTTATTTCTCATTATCCTACTCTGGTTTGATTGGCAATAAATTAATTTTCCCCAAGTCGAGTCTATTTTGCCTGTGACAGTAATTGGTTGAGTGATCTCTCCCTGTCCTTATCTTGACCCACGAGCCTTTCGTTATATTTTCTCTCCCCTGCCCAGCTGAGGAAGGGAGTGATGGAGCAGCTTTGGTCAGCACCTGGCCTCCAGCCAGGGTCAACCCACCACACTACATTAAAACTACAGTATCTGTACTTTCCTCTAAAAATGCCACATGACAAAAAAGGAAACATAACTGTATCTTTTAAGAAGACAATCTACCAAGGAAACCCTTATTTCAGGTTTTCTGTACAATGTCCAAACAAACGTAATGAACCACAAAAGTGTAGTTTTCAGAGGAGAGTAGAGCCTGACTAGGAACTCATTTTCTAAACACCACTAGGAGTTTTTAATTTAACATTTAGTATTATATGCAATAATGGAAATTAATACAATTAATTACTGTGGTGAATGGCTTCCATATTGTACCAATGGGTTATCAACTAGTGTGTCCCAACGAGCAACCTGAAAGCTCCACAGTCCATCAAACAAAATCATTTATTTTACTTCTCATTTTCAGAAAGAAATGGAAATCTGTAACCACAATGAAAGACATTGCTTCATCATGAGTAACTATTTTGACACGCACAGTTGTCACCCAGGATCCAGCTTGAATAAAGAATTCCATAGCGTTGCAAAATGATGAGGTTTATAATTTATTTATTTCATTTACAGTTAAACAATTTGAACACTCCAAAAGAAGTTAGAATGAGAACTGGGAAACAATGACATTTTTGCACTGCAGTACTGTTCTAGACCATTACTCTTTTGGTAAACAGATACAAGTTCTTTTCTGGTTATTATTTTTCTATATTGGAAAAGAGAAATAGTCACCACAAGCAAAAGAGTCATTCAGGGAGCTTCAAATAGACTTCAGCTGTATAACTGCATTAAATGCTGTTATTTCATTGATTTAATTTGTGAAATAATTACCAAAAACCTAGAAAAAGGACATGTCTGAATATAAGCAAATTAAAATAGCTGTCTAATTTGACAAATTACATTAAAATTACATTACTTTCTTCAAATACCCGTAAGTAAATGTGAAGCTATATAAATGTACACTGGTTCAATCCATTATAAATGAAGCTATATTGCAGATCTGGGGGTTTTGCATTTCATACCAATAGTTCTGATCTGCTCCTGTTCTCCATCCCACATAAAAAAAAAAAAAAAAAATTGCCATACTAATCATAACCTAAGATAAAACTTCTGTAAAACCCAGCTTAGTTTTGCACTGACACACATTCACATGATCAGTTGAGTGATCCCACTAGGATCATTCAGCAGTTTACGAAAAAGGAAAGATTACCTTCTCGCTTCCAGCCAAGTCTACCAAGTAAAGCTTTCCACTGAGTTTCTTCTCAGTTTCAACATTCTCTTGTTTAATATTAATGAGGAAGATACTGTGGCTCCTTGAGCTGTGTTCATTCATATCTGCAATCACATTTGAAAGGTTCTGTTTAAATGACTATAACCTGACTAGAAATTATTTTGCATCAGAGCTAGCCTATGGCTAACAAATTCAAAAGTACAAGGCAATTCACTGGAGAGCCCAGACCACTGTACTGACAGCAGTGTCTACACCAAAAACTGTAAATAGAGCTACAGAATGAGCTCCTACTTTCTCCAAGCACAACTAAATTAACCAGTTTCATGACAAATGACAGCCTTGGGAAAAAAGCTTTTTTTTATTTTATTTTATTCTGTCTTTTTGAAAGTTTTTTTATTCCACTGAAGCAATAAAATTTGACCAGAAATAGTAAAAAATAACAACAAAAAAAGTCATAGCATAAGAATAATAAAATAAAATTTCACAGATACCGTAAGAACTAAGGTTCTGCCCTCTTATGCTTTGTCATGACTATAGACAACTCATACAAAAAAACCTGCTGTGATATAACATACACTATTTAGACACAGAACTACAATGAAGATGTATGTTCAGCAACCTGGACAGAGGAATAATTTTGAGCTGAGCAAGAGAATTTAAAGAGAAATAATAATAATAGCAATAAAAAGAAGTTGGGCAGGTCTCAGTGCAATTGTGTGAGGAGATCTCCCAATATTTTAGCAAAAGTTTTCATCAAAACCATATTATTTAAGTTAAAATTTTAGAGTGATTTTTATTGCTTATGTAATTAAAAATCCCCCTTCACCCAGGCAGCAGGTAAAACACAGGCAGCTACAGTTTCAGCTTCCACTTATTCAAGTTTGACTGTAACCATGTCATGCTTGAAGTTTCATAAAGTAGCAAAAAGAAAACATTATGAATCAGTAAACCACTTTCATCCGTTTTCTCTATTTTCTCTGTCACTTTAAAATCCACTACCACCTTTCCCCATTCACATTCACAGCAATATTTATATTTATCTGAATTCCCTTTTTCTCCTCCATCTCCAAACTCATTTGTTTTCAATAAGAATTCTAAATTTGCTCCTCACCATTTCAGTCTAGGTAAAATTCATTCTCTGTCAACTTTTGTCAGAACTTTTCTGTACGCATCAAATGCAACAGGTAGTATCACAGCAAAAGGTGTATCTGGATATTTTTTGTTAAATCAGAATAGCAGAAACAACGGGAGGAAACATTACTCAGAAAAAAGAGAATACGTTTCTATTAGTATGAAGAGAAAGGCATGGGGAAGCTAAAGCAACATAGTATTTACCAAAGCAAGAAGGTAGAGACATGGAAGAGAAAGAAGTTGCCTACTGCATCATAAAAAATAAAATAAAATTTAAAAAAAACAAACAAACAACAAAAAAACCACCACCCAACAAAAACAAACCCATCCCCCAAAACCCACGCCACCACCAAGATTTGAGTTACAAGCTGAGGTTCTGCCAAGCTCACTGTTTGGATCAAAGACATCTTACAGTATAAGTTGGGAAGCAGGACAAAGATACCTGCCCTATTTATCACGCTAATGCTAGTAGGCTGCATGCAACACAACATCAACAAATTTGGCACGGGCTGAAGTGATTATTATGTTTTTTAATTCGGAAAGATTCATTTGCTTTGCCATCGTTGGAACTCAGTCCAAGTCACTGCTTCACTAGGATGACTTGCAAGAGGTAAACAGGCAGAGTCTGATAACTGCTTGGCAGTCTTTGCCTGCCGTTTGACCAGTGAATTGCTCCAAGTTCTTGACTTGTAGCACAAAGTAGAATGTACGTACATTATTTCAGTTACACATCATTTCAAAATATCTATACTATGTGTAACAATACATATTTTGAAGTTTTATATAACAATACTATATAATGCCATATATTAAATTCAGGAGTTCTCAAAGCTGAAAGTCAATAAATGTTTCTGTATGCAGTGAAGCGGTAAAAAAAGTACAGCTCTATTAATTTGAAAGCATTACAATTTGTGCATCATTACATCGTTCACATGAACAGGAAGAATCAATACACCACTAGGAAGCTACAAACACCCACACTTTGTGGCCAGAAAAGGTTCCACAGAATACTTACTTGTAACAGCTACATGACGGTTTGCTTTCCCTTCATCAATGACATCCAAAACTTCTTCAGGACTAGATACAAATCTTTCTGTACAACCCTAGAAATATGCAAGTTGAAAACAGAAAAGTTTAGGAAATGTCCTAGTACTCCAAATGCCATCAGGAAGATGTCTATGTCATTAGCACTGATGAACAAAATAATTAGAAGAACCATCAACATCCAACATGATCATTAGCGAGGCAACGGACCAAAACATGCCTTTGTATGACTTTCAGGAGGAGTCCACGGGATAACTTGAGAGACAATTTTCTTTCACAACATTAAAGACTCCATCAAATTCAAACATGCAGCAGAAAAGAGTTTCTATACGTAGACCACATGGAATGATACGGCATATATTCCTGTTACTAATTTGGGTTAGATTCCATACCCAAATTAGTTTTTCTCTCTCAAACTGTAAGACAAGATGCATAGTCCTTGTTCTCTGCCCTAATGCAGTATTACTGAAGGATTTATTTTAATCAAATTTTTTTTGCCCTCACCAGGATGAGAATAAATGGAATAATATTGTACATATATTATTAAGGCTCACATATGTTCATAACAAGTATATCACATTTAAGGGAGGGCCCAGGAAGTCATAAAACAAATTCCTAACCCAACAAATCTATTCTAAAACATTGCGAGATTACAGCATCTATGCAACAAGATATTAAAGAACAAAATTCTTCTCAAGATGTTCTCTTTCACGGCTGACATGAAACGGAATATGAATACCTAAAATTTAACACCATACTAACAAAATGTAAATGTTTGAAGTCAGGAAAATAAAGCAAACATGATTCAAGCCCATTAATATTTCAGGAAACTGTTTAAATCCAAGGACCAATACTGCTTGAACATTCAAGACTCGAACAAGAGTTGAACCATTTCAGCAAATGCACCGAGATACAAATGGAAATGTGTAAATAAATGCATAGGTGAGAAAGAATGAAAAACGGAGCATCAAATTTTCCTTGTACCTTAACATATGGAACTCTGTTTTTATCTTCATGTACAGCGAGGTTTGTCTTTGACACTAGAAAAAAAGATGGACATCATCAGGAATATTCCACAGGTAATAATGTGTCAACTGTAGGCATGACAGACGAATATCATGAATGTATTAAATTTGCAAATGAGAATTGTAGTCGCTTCCCACTCCTTATGAACTACAAATATTTCTGTTATATAAAACTCATTTCTTGTTCTGTCAATCTTGTACCTGTTTCTTTAAAGTTAACTTTATGGCACAAAAGCTTTTGTTTATTGCTTGGTTTAATAAAATAAACACAGACCAAGCTGGATTTTGCCAAACCAGCAAGAATTTCAAAAGAGACAGAACTCCTCACTGGAATTCAAAAAAGCACAAATACAGGTTCCTGGTTTTGTGTTACCATTAGCATACATTTCCCTGTCTTCAGACTGATTCAAACACAGACAATTCACACTTTCATTAACACACAGCACATATATACAGAGACACAAGCTGTAAGAGAGAGAGATCACTCCCAACAGACTCTACCTAACAGAGGCAAAGCAAGGAATAAGTTGAATTGAATGTATTCTAAATTTAACAGAAAAACCTCAACAGAACAGTATATACATTTTTAAATTACTGTTTTACTTCAAGAATATACAATGCCAATGAGGCTCAGACCTGCTTTGAAGTATGTAAAATTCTCTGTACTCACTGATTTATAATCAAGCTATGTAGCACTGCAGAAGTAACTGTGCAAGAGTCAGAGATCAGATAACTTAAATTGCAAAATTCTCTTTCACAAACCCTGTCATACAGCTTAAATTTAAATCCCTCTCAAAGAACGTAACTCTTTCCCCTTAAGCGTTGATTCAAAGTACTATACCAAGCCAAAAAACACTTAAGAAATGCAGAACTTACCACATGGGAAATGCAGAACTTACCATCAAGTAGGTCCCTTATTTTGTCCAAATATATCTCAAAGTAGGAAACCTAATTAAATAATCATAAACATTACCGATTTAAACTTTGGCAATTGAAAAGTCTCTGTACCTATATTTCCATATCTGTCAAAATAAAAAGCACCAAAGAAAAAATGAAACCCACCCCCCACATAGTTTGACTTGCATCTTTCATGTGAACATACTTGTATTTTGAACGATTTACAAGTCATTGGTCTTTCTCCATTTATCAAAGATTCATCAGGAAAGTATACAAAAACTCTCATCATCCTTTTTTTTTTTTTTTCTTACACAGGTAAAATTGGCAAAAATATTGGACAGAATCAAGTGAATTCAACAATTATCATATCAGTACAGCTGCATCATGAGGAGGGACATTTGACAACTGTAAGAGGTATATTGATATTCACCAGCACAAAAGCAGATAGCACCTTCAGTGGTTTAACAGACAAGTTACATAAGCCTAAGCAATACAGATTAAATTAAACTTTTAAATGAAGCATATGTAGAAGTTCTGTCTTGAATCAAGTCCCAAAGAAGAAACTGAAAATGAACTTTTCTGTAACAGAGACAATTGTCCTCAGGAAAAAAAAAAAAAAAATTAATGAGAGGGAGAATGAATGAATGACTCTTTTAATAAAAGTGTATTTGACTCACAGAAGCAAACAGAAATGTGTTAGGGGCATGGTGCCTAACCATACCCTAAATAAACTTTATCCAGGGATTATTTAGCTAGAATACTAGATGTCTAAATTCTAGGTATCCATAAACCCTAGCTATTTAGTAAAGTATCATTTTCTCTTGTGAAAAATAAATTATGTCTGTTTTTTTTTATACTGATGAGTTGATCTTCCTATGTGACCACTGCTATTAAATACAGATATATTTTGCTTTTGTGCATTTACTTCACCTGTGTCCCCTTTAAAGCCATCCTCTGGACCAGCTCATTTCAACAGACTTAACTCACGTGCTTTATAGTATTCTATTAACACACTGCTGAGGACCAACACACAGAGGAGATACCAAGTTCCCCTCCCTGTTCTAAACGGGTCTCTATTAAAGAGGGAGAGAGAAAAAAAGATATTAATTTTCAGCGTTGGCTCAGTTATTAAAAGAGTGTGACAGTTTGGTTAAATTCTTGCTCCCAATGACAGAACATGCATTTCTCTCGATGACAGCTCCTTGTATAATCACTCACTCATTCATTGCTATTTAGGCAGCTTTTCTGTTAAGATATTCATAAATGTCAACTACAATAGGAAACCACTGAAACAATTCAGTGCTGGCAGAACATGATTTATGAAGTGATAATCTTCTGCCGGGACAGGAATTTACCACGTCTTGTACAACGGGGTCCCCATCTGTTGGTATCCAAGTGCTATCATGTAGAATAGCAGTAGCCACAGGACAGCTTTACAGATGATGAAAAGAAATCAGTGTCACTTCTACGGAAGCCATTTCTATGAAAATTCAGGGGCCTCTCTTCTTAAGCAGCTCAATATTTTACAATCTAAGGTCTATTAAAATATTTAGATGGTTTATTTGTACTTCACAAGGCTGCTTCTTCTGACTGTACTTCATGAGCACCCCCACAAACAGGCACTGCTAAGAAGGTTCTCAATACAAAATGACCTAGTCCTTCCAGAAGATCAGCAGCTCATTCAGAGGTACTCTGCTAGATTATTAGAATATATGTACACACATATATACCCCCAGAAGTGCTTCAAGGGCTTTAATGCAAGTAGCACTAAAAAGTCACTCATCTCTAACTTCTAGGCATGAGAGGGACAGAGGAGGAGGAGAGCTCCATTCTTAGAGAGCATCACCTGGTCACAGTAGGAGAACGGACAGTGCTTTCACATTCTACCTGTGCTCAGCTACTTAACTTTACTGAAGCCATCTAGTTATATTTTGTGTGTTTTGGGGGAGGGACGACACAGAGGAGTACTCATTTTTCCTGCAATCTACTGGGTAATTTTACTGATGTCTGCTTGGAAGCAAGCTGTAGCCTGACCCCAACTCTGCCAGATGGACCAATGCCCCCCCATGGCTGGCAGCTCCCCCGGAGACCGGATGAACGGTAGGAATTAAAGGTCACTCAAAAAATTTGAGAGATCATATGGTTGATATCAAGCTAGGGACATGGTAAAACATAGTAGCTGTTCAAATCGAGACTTAGACCACCATTTTAAGGAACCCAGACATAAGCTTTTGAGCTAAAAATTACTTCTAAATATGCTTCCTTAATTGCCCAAAGCCATCTCTCCTCCATTTCAAACCCACATATTAAGGAGGACTGTTTACATCCTTGAGATAGGAACAACACATCAGTATTCTCACAAACGTCATGCAGATCAATGGTATTTATGGCCATAACTAGTAGGGCTGAGGCACAGTCTTTGGAGAAGCTGCAGTGAAATAAGTGTTTTCTTACCATGTTGGCTAGCCTATCAACTCTAGTGAGAGACAAGGCAATCAACAGACTAGCAAACCTGAGCTGAAAACATGCTCAAGAAAAACTTCCGCCAAAGGCTAGTAACTAACTGTATTAGATTACTCCTAGTAAATATCCTCAGTAACGTAATGGGTTTTTGAGCTATAAAAGGCAGAAAGGAAAAATTCTGCAGCACAATGTTATAGCATGAGTGTACATTTCCCATCCAGCTCAACTTTCTTCCATCCGACCCGTTACGTAACACGTCATTCCGCATTTACCTTTATATGAAACTCCAGGTTTTCATCCATGGAATAGATGTGATCAAAGATGTCATGTGCAATTCTCGGAATGATTCCCATGAGCTGAGGGTCGTGCAGCTTCCCCTGCGGACACAGAACCAAACCGTTAACTTGGAAAGCCTTGCTCAGGTACCAGAGAGGAGCGAGCCTTGTCCAAACACACCTTCCTCCAGCGGGCCCCTATGAACGTGTCTGCTGCTCTGGGGGGCATTTGCTTGATATAAGTGCACAGAAAAGGTGGCAGAACGACTTGAAGCATTAGCACTCTTCACCCGACGGAGCACCTATTTCTTTTGTCAGCTCCTGCCATTTGCCAAGCATGCTGTCCTGCCGCTATTTACACTGTCACTCTCTGACCAAAGAGAGATGAATAAACACAAACAAAGGTACAAATTACAGCCCGGTTCTCCCAGTTAAATCAGATATTTGGAAACATGTCAGAAACAAGAAGTATTAAAGCATTTTGTTTCTCTTTCACCACTATGCTAGAAAGCTAAAGGGAAATCTGGGTTGCGGGGATTTGGGGATTAGAGTAATATATTCTGATTTGAGCTTGCTGGGCCTATTGCCAGAGAACCGTGCCTTACAAACACTACTGTTCTCCATGTTAATTTGCACAACTACCTTCCTCTATTCTTTCAAGAACTGAATATTAACTAAAAACAACAATTTCCCTGGCTGCGTGGCTCCTTTTAGTTGCATTGCTCTTTTTCAAAAAGCCATACACATACAGGAAAGCTAACACCACTTGAAAACTGAATAGAAATATAAACTTGAAATAAAAACCTTTTCTGGCTATAGCATATACTGTTTTGTTATTTCCAAATGTTTTATGAAACTGCTTAAATATGCAATAACAAGTCAGTAGTCGTAAGACTCCACCAGAACATAGCATCTAGAAACTCTAATATACGTTTTGAGTATATCTTTTTTCTAAGTAATACTGCCCATATCAGCACAACAAAGCATCTTACTCCAAATAGTGGAAGGGAATATTTTTTTTTTAAATATAGTGGATAACCATACAATTCCAAATCATGGGAAGTCAGATTTGATCTGTAATTGCTAAAGATTCTTAAACACCAAATTTTTTTTAGCAAAATAGAAAGAAAATCATACACATGTACATGAGCTTTTCAATATTATGCATGTTTGTGAATGACTAGTGGGTCACATTGACCTGTTTTCCAAGTTCCTCAGCCTTTATTAGTATACTCGAATATGGTCTTCCTAGACATCACTTCCCTTATGCTAAAGCTGGTGTAAATGACAGTCAAATTCTAAGCATCAACCTAGGATGAAGGAAATTTAACACAAAGAACTGACATATTCTCTCCCTCTATCTCAAAGCCTGTATTTAGAGCAGTTACTAGGTTTCTGCCCTCAAAATACATACACATCTTGGAGAAAAAAGGGGAGGGAATATAGATGAATCAGTTACATTGCTGACTGCCCTCCCTATAAAGCAGCACTCAGCTGTATCTAAACTGTGAATATTTTATTTATATTATACAAATATTTATATTATACAAATAATATTACCTTCTGCAGCAGAAGCAGTTAAGTGCTATACCATATCAAACATCCTATTAAGCTTCTCAAAAACTAAAAAGTCCTTGTCATATGATACACTATTTTATTTCAGACTATGAGAATGAAAAAGAGCGTGATTAAATAAGCTAAATCCCTGATGGAGGGGAAAACTTGTATGCACAAACACACACTTAAAACAAACCCCAACACTTTGTTTTACCTTGCCAGCACAGCCCTCAGTTCCAGCACACAGCACTGTTATTGAACAGACTGCAATACAATTTTCACACTATCCATCCCATCTCCCTGAAGAAGTCGTTGAAAAGTTCACTGAAACCAACTGAATACCCTGTATTACTGCACGGAGTTTTCCCAAAGAGGGGAAAGGAGTTTCTCCTAAACTAGGATAAACAGAGAGTTGCTGATACTTCTTCACTGCGCACAAATCCAACCAAAGGTATGTCTACACTATAAAGTACTGCAAAATGCAGCAAAAGCAGCTACAGAACCAGAAATGCTGGAGCTTTGCAGTGCCCCCTTTTCTACAGCAGCTTTGATCAAGCTGGGTTGTTGGCTCAGCCAAAGGATGGTTTGAATTCAAAGTTGTGTTGCAGAGATTTCTGTCTGCACAGAGGTGCATCAGCTCTGGAATCACTGCACCAGGTAAACATATCCCCTAACCATTGTGGGGAAGTGGCAGCTTATAAAAGTATTTAATTAAACATGCCCCCAACCCCAACAAGCCCTGTAATAATTATGCTTTCCTTTATATAGCTTTCTCTAGCTCAGAAGAGAAATCAATCTGTAAAACATGATTGAATGTGCATGTAACTCAACCACCGCATGTACAACTTTTTGGGCTTGGGCCTTCGCACTACTTAAGTCAGTAAAAACTTCAGTGAAGCAAGATCATGTTCAACGAATGCAATAAAGAAAGAGTTAAGATCTTTAAAATGCTGTAACCCCAGCAGTCTGTGATGCATTGAAAATACTCATTTTTCCTCTATTATAAATGGATTTTTATTAAAACAAGAGATGATTGAAGCAGGTCCCACTATAATTTATGGAGACCATAAACTGGAAGGGAAGAGAATGGTAAAGGTAGGCTATTCACTGCAAAGCTGGAAGAAGAACAAAAAACCCACTCTCATGGATTTAGCTGTAACCTCAGAAAGAGGTTGGAGAAATGTGCTGCTGCTGCCATGCTGACATTGCAGTTAGTAAACTCCCCCAAAACACCCAGACAGAGTGTTCGCTGCTCATTAAAGCCTCTCATTTTAATAAGAACATTAATTTCCACATTTAAACACAGCAGGCAGACAGTGGCTAGTGAAGTGTAACATTTGAGACAGTGCTGTTTTATTTCAGGATGTTGGCATAATGACTACAATCTATAGGGACCTAGTATTGAAAACTGCTGTAAGGTCAAAGCCCATCAATACAATCTTATGGGCAAAAATATGTAATTCTTAAGAAGGTATCTATCCTGCTATACAGGTTGGCAAATGTTTTATCTAGCACAGGAGAAAGTCCTATGTATGTCAGAAAGTCTGTCCTGGCTGTATTATACTACCGTGTCCTGTTTAAGCTTAACATTAATACTATGAAGCATTTCACATTTCACAGAAAATCCTCCGTAACAGCTTTACCAAGAGGATTTACTATTTCTTCAACTTCAGATTATTTTTTTCTTCCACAACATGCTTTAGCAACTTTACAAGAGGATGTTAGGTTAAAAGGGGGATTAAAACTGAATATAGACTTGATTCCACTTTAAAATGACAGCTTTTTTTTTATGAAAGAAGTAAACCAGCCATTTTTCTACAGTCATTTTCTTTATCACAGCTTGTAATTCTCAATATAAACTGGCTTTAAGAGATCTTTCCCCATGCCATGTGGAAGCACCAGCTCAAGCCCTGCAGACATTTTGATTTAATTACATTCAGAGCTGGTGGATTACTCAGCCATTGTGCCATCTGTGAGGGCTGAGCTAGTGATTTCCCCCATCGTTGCAAGGACAGACTTAATTAGACATGAGGCATCAGTTATTGCATCCTCCAGGAAAGGAGCAACTGTGGCAATCAAACAGCAATTTCACCAGGGACTGCTGGCTTGAGAGAATATTGCTTTCCTTCTCCTTTAACCTTCAGGTTAGGTAGGTCACCTGCGTTAGTCGTGTAGCAAAACCATCTGATGCTGTTAAACAAATGAAAGCTCATTTTTTCCTTTCATTTAGCAAAACTTTGCTGTAGACCTCCTGTTTAAAGTTCACAGTTGAACTGAAATGCTCCAGGAGGCGTACACCCAGCTTGTACAGCATTGTGATGGAACAATCCTAGGCAAGGATTAAATGCTTGAACGATCCTCCTTTTTTAGCAAGAGACTAAAATATCTAATTGCCTTCTTACTGAACAGTTAAAAAAAAAAAAAAACACAGGAAAAAAACTACACTGTCACACTTCATGTAGCAGAAATATGAACAGACTTAGGACTTCAGCCACTGGAATTTGGTATTCTCCTTCTCCAAAGCAACAGTTCTCAAATTCGTGCATCTGTGCTGCAGCATGTGAGACTGGTATTCCCAGAAGGGGACTGCAAATGAGAAAACCAATAACCAAGGCATGAATTTTTATAATCCTGCATGCAAGGGAACTCTACAGACTCTTATTAGTGTTTTCATTTGTGGATTAACAAATCTCACTCAAATCCTTTAAAATATATACATACCTAAATTTTTACAACAAATATGGAGAAACTATACTCGATATTTTTCATTCACCATTTGTTAGTTTACCTAGATATCTGTAGACATCTCTTGGAAAAACCTCCACGCTGAAAGAAATACCACAGCTTAAAAGGCAGTAGAAGCTAAACATACCCAGATCTCTTTTTATATGTCACTCACAGCTGAGTGCTCCAGATAGCTGGCTTGTTCAGGTAATTGGTACACATAATTCTACTGCTGCTACCAAACTGATTTAATTTTGCCACTGTACCTCCATAGTATGCGTTTTTCCTGATGATGTCTGTCCATAGGCAAAGATTGTGCCATTGTAGCCTTCAAGAACATCTGCAAGAAGAAAAACAATTAAAACTCATATTGACATCTTAAAGCTAGATTAGCAGCATCTCGTAAGTCTTCTACAATGTTGAAGCTCAATTAGAACATAGTTTGTGCAATAATGAATGGGGAAAATATGACATAACTAGCTACCTTTAGGCCAAAAAAAAAAATTCATAATAAAATCTAAATTAGAGAATTACAGAATTATTGACAACTCTCTTACTTTCCTGGGGAAAAAAAAAATATCTCTGGACACTAGATATTATCCAAGATACCTGTGCAACATGAGAAAGAGAAAACTTAATTGCCTGCATTTTAAACCATCACGCACCATAGAGAAAATTAAACAAGCTCATACTGAATATTTCTACTACTGTAACACCCTCAACTGTTCATGGCCTCATTAATTTCCAAGCTTGTCTGCAAAGCAGGAGAGCAAAGCGAGAAGAAAGTCAGATGAACAGGAATTTGCTTTATTGAAAATATACTTCTCTCAAGGCAGAATGAATAATTTTATATTGCATTAAGATATAAAAATATCCACTTTTAACTTTTTAGCGGTTAATGTCTGCAGCAGCTTTCAGAAGTCCGGGAGGGTTGTAAACCAGCTGGTTCTCAGGCACAGTCCCACTGCCACTCGTTACCGTTGAAAGGATTACTGGGTTGGACTCGCTCCAGGCAAGTGAATTTAAACTCTTAAGTAGGGCTACCTATTTATGCAGCTTTCATGTAAAGAAGAGTAACACTTATTATAGTTGCTGATAAAGACGGAAGGAAACCTTCAATCTAAAACCCAGTGGCGATAACCCCGTTGCTGCTCCCATCAGGCTCCTCTCAAAGACCCCCCAGAGCCCCCAGGGGCAGCAAGAAGGATGCTGGCCAGGGTGCTCTGCTCCGGGACGCCCACCTTCCCATCGTACTAGGTACTGGAGCTCTGCTGTGGGCCTCCGGAGCAGAACCACCAGACGGAGATAGAGCAGCAAAGCCAGGGGGGAGCCAACAGTGCAAAAATAAAAGCAAAAGGAAAGCTCGACTCTTACAGCCTGCAGAGAGTACAGAGAACAGGCACCAAAGCCCAGCTGCCATCTGACAGGGAAGAAAGTTTCCTGTCCATGGCCACTTCTGAACGCATCTCCTGCTTTTAGAGTTGGCCTTCTCTGCTTCTGAAATATTTGTTACATTTCCCATCCTCTGTATCTACACTAATAGAGGCTACCGGGAGAAAAAAGTGTGTGTGTGTGTATATATATATATATATATGTATGTGTGTGTGTGTGTATATTTGTAGTAAATATATACACACAACTATATTATATATTATCATACATATTACATTTACATATTACACACATATATAATCTCCTTATTTGTATCTCCATATGTATGTTGATGGTCCAGATAGGAAGGATAATGAAATAAGATACATTAGATAAATATAAAAAGAATGAAGAAGGAACAAGCACGAAAAAAATTCAGAGAAAAAACACAGGAAGGCGATTTCAAAGAAAAGAAATGGATAAAAAGAAAGGAAAGGGAAAGACATCTTTTTCAAAGACAACTGCTACATAGACCCGCATTTCCTATACAGCAACACTGAGTAAGGATGAAATTGGAATGAAGCCATTTGAAAATATATATTCTAATTAAACACAGAATGTAACTGCTTTAAGTTGTGGCAGAACTATTTTGGAGAGCTGAAGAGGACAGATATTTCAGAGGTTGCATAGACCTTCACAGAGTACTGCTGGGTAAATTTTTAAAATCTTGACATCTAGGAGAATGACGAAGTTAGAGACTATAATTACTGTCATTCTGGTATTAACTTTTTGTATGAATTTAGCATCCTCATCTGTTTATAAAAATAGACACACTGCTTATTCTTGCTTTAAGGAAACAAAGTTTAAAATAAGTAATTATAAATAATAATTACATAGATAAAGAAACAGATGTCCAGCCATAGATGCAGCGCTATCCTGAGTTCATGCCTTCGACCCATTACTTCACCAACAGGCTTCTAAACAGGGCCAAATTCCACGTTATTGGTATTTCAAAACATTCATTCACCAGTGCTTTTCTGAAGGGAATATCTCATGGATTTTCACTTCAACACAGAATGAACTTGAGTGGAAGGGAAGGGCTACAACGACAGTAGCTTGAACGCAGGAGAAAACACCTGGTGAGCCTCACTGCTGGCCCTCCGGCTGCACCGCGTTCACAGCCCACTCACTTGAACTTTCATGCGTGCAATGTTAATGGCATTTTTTCCAATAAATCCTCAATATACACTAAGCATTGCCTTTGGAAGACATTAAAGCATTAGTAAGAGAAAACCAGCTGCTTAGCAAATTCCTGAAGGTTGTTGATGATTAAAACTTCAAACCGAATTCTGCTAGGAGCTCCACTCAACTTGCACCAATGGGTCTAGCTTGGGCGAACCAGCAGAAACATGAAGAGCAGGACCAAGGAGGTAGCGATAGAGATGCAGCCAAGGATCTGCAGCGTAAGAGCAGTGGCAGCAGCTCACAGGAGATAAAAGTTATACCTTGTTTTTTAATACAGAAATATTATTTCCTTTTAAAAAGTTAATCAGGTTAATACTAAATTTCAAAATAGCCTATAGGCAAGGCAATATTTAATGCAACTGTATTTGAATTTTTTTTAATAAAAAGCTTACTTGACACCTTTCATATTAAACACACACACACATATATATAAGCACAACAGGGAAGCAGTCACATTTAACCTTTGAGGCTACAACCAGTTTTAAGTACTCCATATATATTGTGTATAGGAAGTTCCATCTTTGTTGGCCAGCAAGGAAGGAAAATATTTGTGTTTGGACTTTTTTATTCTGAACTAAAATCTAGCTGGAAGTTGGAGAAGAAGGTTTGTTCATTATCCTCTTTAGATGAAAGCCAGGCACATGGGGAAGATGAGCTAAAATGTCTGGAAGGTGCACAGAGTAGAGTTTCAAAGTTGTTTAGGCACCAAAAAATATATATAATTGTCCTGGAGGGGGTGGTTCAGAAATCCTCGAGCAAACATGTGCAACTCCTGTTTGTTTCTCAAATACCACCTAGCATCCAAATACCTTTACATTTCCAGGACAGTTAAACAGAATCTAACAGTTCACTACTAGTATTTCCTCTTTTTGCCAATCTTGGTTAGCGGAGAGAGGAAAGAAAGTTTTAATTTAAAAAAAAAAAAAAAGGCTTATTATCTCCAGGTGAATGCAAGGTACAATGTCAGCTCTATACTGGTACACAGCCTAGGGGGAAAATAACCTGATTAATCAACTGTTATGTAAGAAAATTGCTCAGAATTTGCATCAATGTATATACTAAAGATACATTCTGCTTGAGGAAGCATAGATAAGAAATTTACCTTCCCATTTAGCAAAAAATACCTTATTCTATAAAAAAAAAAAAAAAGTCCTTTGCATCACCTGCAGTTAAAAAGAGTCAGTGGTCTCAGTAGTAGAAGAGGTTATTTTTGTTGGAAGGCTTTCCACCTTATGACAGTTAATATACCATCTGTCAACTGAATAAAGAGAGAAGACAGTCCCAGACAGAAACAGCCTGCACAAAACTTAAGGGGGAGGGAGGGAGAGGGGAAAAAACCAGATGAACAAAGTGACTGAACAAAGATCAGTTGGGACTTTTACGTAACTCATAACAAACAGAAAAAGTCCAAGTGCTTTTCTTAATTCCTGGTCCAGCTCTCTCCACAATGATTTTCAGTTTGATTTACCCTCCCCACAAAAGCCAGCTACTCAACTCAGCCACTGAACTGCTGCCAGATGGCCTTTTTCCGGACGAGGATGGATAGGCCAAGTAGCAACGGTCTAAAACTGTAGCCCTTGTGCTGGGGCTACAACCCAGACTCGCTCAGGCTGGGGACCCAGAAAGCCTTTCCAGCAGCACCCAAGTGCCCAGCAGAGCTCTGCAACAAACAGCCAAGGGTGGCTGTGGAGTGAAGACCTTTCAAATGGACCACGGACAAGTACAGGAATCTTAATGGCAAGAAGAAAGACCAAATGGCTTTACAGAAGTCCTCTACAGCCTCATTTCTACGACCAAATTTTTAGCTCTATACTTACCTTTTCCATCTCTAAGCTTTCTAGTTCTGCGACTCAGCATTTGAGGTCCGTATTTGTAACCAGAATAGAAAGTCAATACGCTACCCAGTGAGAGATCAACCCCACCACCCAAAAAAAATCATTCAAGCAATTTTCTCCTCCTCAGAGGACAGACAAATGTGCAGATGTTCACACGTGCACTAACGCGCTCAAAGCTTCAGTGCTCAGCAATAGCTTGGGCCATTATATATTCTCCCCGCAATGTAATTGTAGGAAAGATACAAAATCCAGATACAGACATCCATCTGTGTAGACTGAGAAGACAAAGCTGTTTTCTGGCAATAGAAAGCAATGGGAAACAAAGCAAAAGTGATGGCAATCACACACTATTGTTCTCTTTCAGATTTAGTGGTATTTCTTAGTTTGGTTAAAAAAATGCAAACACAAGTTCTCAAACTGTGGTCACATGCACCAGTGATGATTCCCCACACACTTCCGCTACTGGTACTTCTACCCTTGGGAGTACCTTGAACGAACACCATCCCAGCGCCCACCCTGATGCAAATTGCTGTAACACACAGATTTCTTCTCCTCCTCTAAAAAACTCCTTGTTTCTCATATTTCTCATGTATGGAATGTGAAATACTTTGACTTAGTCATTGAGCTGTTTACTTAAACCTAATCCCATTTCTTCTTTAGTGAAAAAAACCTCATTTAGATCATTCTTATTGTCAACATAGTTATTATAACCATTGTTTTAGAGACTGTTAGGCCAGCTGGCATTTTCTGTAATAACATTAATCACAATGAAACCATCAGCCATTTCATGGGAGTATAATGAAATCTGATAACAAATGGTAACCTTGAAAAGCTATCTAAAAAAGTCTTAAAGATTTAAATAGCGCTCCAAGTTGTAATGCAGTCAGCTCATATTTCCATGTAGTAAACTACATTGTTCCAGTCTATCAGAAACAGCCCAGTCCATTTCACATTCTTCACTTTATTAGGCTTTAAACTGGAAATTAAACATAAGGAAATGTAAGCCCAGAGCTCAAGAACACCACTCCGGTAATGCTGTGCTCTCCCTCCCTCGCTCCCTCCCTGTCTCATACTCTCCTTCTCTCCCTCCTCTCCCCTTCTCTCCCTCTCCATCACTCTCCTCCTCTCACTTCCTCTTTCTCCCCTTCTCTCTTTTTTCCCCATTTCTCCTTCTCTTTTCCTTTCTTCTGCACCCTCCCCCCCATCAAACTTGCCTTTCAAGTTATCTAGAAGGTCCAAGTTAACACACATGCAAAGGTATGTTTGACTTCGGAAAATATTTGCTTTTCTATTTGGTTAACGAAGAAGACTTAGTCACTGATTTAGGTCTTCCAAATTGCTCTCAAACAGGATTTTATTTCTCTTACCATTTTCAGAGGAAACCAACTTCCACAGGGGATATAAATACCCTCCACAAGTCTACAAACAGCGATGTGCTGCTTCTGTTGGTACACACTATAGTATTGAAACAGTTCCCCAAACTTCAAAAGTCGAGTGGCATGTCAGCAACCCGAACTAATGATTTCTAAGCTTTACAACTCCAATCCCACCAGTTTTTATTGAAGGCTTACTCGTCTGAAGTCAGAATTGCCGTAATTAGGCTCCCCTCTGAGAAGAGGCAGCTGAAATCTTATGACTCATTTCCTCTCTCCAACATCAAATAATTTCGCTTCTAGTCCTCACCCCCAATCATCTAGACTACACGCATGTTGGTTTGCTCGAGGCTGTCCGAGTGAGCCAACCAATTTCCCCCAGAACAGAACCCAGAGTTTGCAGCAGGGCTGCTCACCCCAGGGACCTCTCCCCACCGGCAGGCACACAAGCTGTCAGCAGATCCAGCTCCATGCCTGAAATGCTACCGAGTCCTTCAACGCTGCTTCAGCAACTCCTGTTGAAACCCCAAATCTCTCATGCCACATAAATTCCATGGTGTTCAATGTGCAGCCTTGCGTTGCCATACAAGCACAACTCTGACCAGCTCTGACACAACTACCACTGTCTACATTTATTAAAAAATAAAAACTGAGGATTGAATCTTGGGGGGCACAGGGATGCCACACAAGGCCAGGGAACAACTACGCCAGGTACTGCTCGTAAACCCCGAGACGCTGTAGCAGTTGCAATACCGCCGTGGATGGACTATCCAGCATCAGAACCAAGTGGGAGGTCCGAGGGTGATTTGGGAGGCAGGGGAAGTATGGCAAGCAATTAAAATGCACCCAAAAAGTTTGATTCTCAAGTTATAATCTTGAAATTTCAACAGTTTATGAAGGTTTTGTTTTAAACAAATAGGGTGCTATCCAATGGGCACTTGCGTTCTCATTTCATTTTTAAATGCAAGCTATCTGCATGCAAAGCAGCTACAAAACCAGTGCCTTCTACATTTTTCCTTTAATGGTCCATCCTCCCATTCAAAGACACAGCTATTCCACACTCATCCTGTACTGAACAGTCTCACGCTGCATAAAGGACATGCTTTTTGTTGCTTATCGTATATCACAAAAAGGAAGTATTTGTGTGGAACAACAGTCACACACAAGGAGAAAGTAAGGAACTACTGCAATTCCTTCAGCTCTTTTTCTTTTTTTTTTTTTGTTTGTTTTGGGTTTTTGGGTTGGGTTTTTTACACAGTCAAGTCCTTAGAAAAGGAAATGCTTGGACTTACTAATTACTAAACTCCCATACATACATCTAAACATTTATTATCCTGTCTTTAAACAGCTTGAGGGGACAGGGAGACATTTTTTTCCCTCCCCCCAAGCAGGAATGAACAAAGACAACACCTACCTTTAACAATCTGCTTGGCACAGGCATTATAAACTTGTTCCTGGGTTGTATTAGGAGGTAACACTCTATCAAAGACATACGGCTTCCCTTGCTGCAAACAAAAGAGAAACTCTGTAAGATAAAGAACATTTAAAACAGTTTATAGACCCCATCTAACAGGCAACCCAAAATGCAGCATTTACTACAAAGGAAGCCATTCAGTGCAATGGAAACGACAATATTTTGTTGACTAAACAGATGTGACATCTCCTGTGTTCCAAACCCATCTTTTCTATAGCTGGCAAATAAAACACAGCATATGTTTTCTGTGTGTTCACATTTGGGTCAGCAGCTACAGTTGCAGGAAACAATAAGCTGAAATACCAGCAATTGAAAGTTGATTATTTTCTTCCTCTCCTAGGAGTTAAGGGGGAATAGCCATGTAGATATTTGCAAAAGATTTGTTGTTTTTTACTGCAAACTAGTGAAAGCTGTGGTGTGAGAAACAGCAATCAGACCTGAGAGAAGAAGTAGTTTGCTGGGCAGGGGTGGCCCAGCACAGTCCAAGCATGGTCCGAGCACACTAAGTGTTCCTTCAGCAGAAATAGCCTGGTTTCTTTCCTATGCTAAACATGCAAACATGTGTCGGTAAAACCATAGGTTAGACCCAAACCAGGCAGTCCAGTCAACTGTTGCGTTGCCCTAAGCTTGTATTTTATTCAGAAATTGTCATGATTTTTATCCTTAGCACAACAAATAACAAGATGCCGTGCGGAAAGAGCTCCAAAGTGACGTTTTGAAGAAGATCAGAGCCATTTCCAGGTTGTGAACCACCACTGTCTCACCACAGACACTGAGCTGCCCTAATTCCCAGGTGACAACACGATTGACACTTACTCATATGTATATACGGTGTAGCACAACCTGCACATCACTTCCAGAAAATTTTGATTCCTCTTTGTAGCGAGTATAATTGGTTACAAGACAAACACGTATTAGCAATCCAAAAAATAGGTTTGCATGACACTTGAAAGGCAAATCAATTCTTAGGACAGCAGTTCAGCTCCTTACAACTCAAAAACAAGCAAGACATTTGCATTTAAAATACGATTCCTTTATTTAAAGTTACACTAAGCGGACGTGTAACATCTTTCTCATCTTCCATCAAAGCCTGTAATATTCCCCTTCGAAGATGTGACACCTGCTTCGAGAACAGCATAACAAGGGCTTCAAAGCAAACTGCAAGGTGGCTGGATACCCAATGTAGGAGTCTTGTTCTGTTGAGTCAACGTGCCATTTCTGCCATTTGCAGCCAGCTGTTCAAATGCTGTGCTCAATTAGCCATCTTTGTCACACTTTGATTTTACTTCAAGCAGATCATAAGCTTACACTTGCCTGCTCCTTAAACTTGGGTACTTAACAGCCACAGGGGAAAAAATATGACAGAGTTGCATTCGCCTGCAACGTGTGTTCTTCATGTTTCATCCCAGAATTTCAGATCTCAAGGATAAGAAGGCAATTTATAAATTGTTTAGTAAATAATTCATGGTCTTCTGTTGGCATGGGGTGAACACTGGGCCATGCAAGCACCCCACTTGGTAAGACACAAGCCCAAAGAGGCGACTCAGACTGACATCACCAATGCAGCCCCAGCCCGTAATCCCCACCCACAGCAGCCCCTGCCCCCAGGAGAGTGGTGGGACTGCTGGGAGCACCCAGCTGGCACCTACCCCAAATTCTGTCTCTCCACAGCTTTCCACAGACAGTGCACGTTGCATGGCTCTCAGCTAGACAAAGCTCTTCACTCCCAGGATGAGAAAGGCTGCCCAGCCCTCCTGTAACTATTCTGGAACAATTTCTCAAATGGACTTTTTATCTACTTACCCCCATTTTGCTTATTCCAAGCACTAGACAATAAGCCCTAATGCAAGAGGCCGAAAAACACACGGACACACAACCTCAGCCATCCACTTATCCCATTTATTTCCTTCATGCCCAAGTTGAGGCTTATTAGCTAAGCAATGTGAGAGAGTAGCAGAGAGCAATGCCAGTACATCATCCTACCATGGCAAACACAGCACTCCAGGCAAACATTGCTCTGGTGCAATCAATCCAGCTCTTCTACTGAGCTCTCAACAACTATAATGTCAGAGAGCCCCAAAAAACAATCTCATCATAATTGTGCTGCATGCAGCTGAAAAAGGCACTGGCTGCAACTGTTATTTATCTGCCAAACTGAAAAGCCACAAATGTAAAGCAGCCATTCACAAACGTGCTACGTAGGTCAAATTTCTTCCGTGGGATTTTTGTTCTGGGAAGCTAAAAGACTGAATGCCCATCACTGATATCTGAAGAAAACAAATGAATGTGAAGGATCACAAAGCATCAGTCACCAACCACACAAAATGAGCGCGCTCCATTATCCAGCAGCATTTACGGGTTTTTAGGGAGGCTTTTTGTGCTTCATCTCCACGTTGATCTTGGACAAAGACAACTCAAGGCTCACGCTCCCTTCCGCAAAGGAGAGTACGATGACTGGACACAGACCCTGTCTATCCTCAGTTTGAGAGCTTATACTTCTTTTGCTCTACCATCGCTTCTCCTCTGCCCGAAATCCTCTCAGTCCTGCTCAACCCGCTCCTCTCCACCTACACCGCCAGCTGCACTCCATGCTCCTTCGGCTCCTCCTCCTCCTTTCTTTGTTCAGAAGTTCCTGCTTGGGTCTCTGATGTTGGAGAAATGTTGGGCATACCTCCCGAGTCACCCCACTCACCTTGTTCAGCTTTCTGACTGTTCCATCCCACCAGCTCTCCTTGGAGTCCTCCTCGCCACCATCCCCACCCAGCTCCTGGTAGCAGGCTGTGACGTTCACCACCTCTCCCACTGGCTTGTCCCTCACCCCTTCCATGTCTCAGCAGGGCAGCCCACAGACCCACTTTGCACGTGTCCCACAGGAACTCACCCTTAGCTTATAGTGGCTGGAGGAGACCACAACACCTTATACAGGGAGAAGATGCCCAGCCTGAAGGAAAGCTGTGGCAATCCATCTGCCAAGATACTGTTAAGATAGAAGATTTTTCTCTGGAGGAAACTATGGGTTTGGGGTTTTGTTTTGGTTTTGTTTTGGAGGGTGTTTTTGTTATAAGCTCTTCATTTTTGACAGACTTTCCTCAAAGGAAGCAAAAAGCCATATCCATCCTACAAAGGCAACATGCTGGCAGATCCAAAGGTTTTGCTCCAAAACAGAGAGGGAGGGTGAGCAAGCATGAACATCACCTTATTTTTAGCATGTTCCCAAGCAGTACTTTTTCCCCTATTGTCATCTTCAGAAATAACACAACTTTTATTTTTTTTTCACATGTAACTCAGCTTGAATTAAGTATCAAAATCAGGAAGATTTCAGCTTTATTAGAACTTATTCAAGAAAGTAATAAGCAGCTAGAAATAAAGTGTTATTTTCTGAGTTGATGCCAACAGTTTTATCTGTGCGCCTCCTCCATACATTATTTTCCAAACTTTCTCATTATATGCAATGTATTACCTCTCATACATAAATCACATCTTCCTTCCCATGCCATTACTTCCTACAGTCCCCCTGACAATCTGTTCCATTAACTTATGCCATTGCTGCATAATGGCTAGGATAAGTGCTCCGGTCCACCCACACAATTCCTGTTGAAGTTGTATTGACAGTAAGATAGATTCTGTTCTGGCCCTTCAATAGTACAAAGAATACTATTCATATGTATTGCCAATTATTATTTCACCAGCTTTATGTTTAGAGTTTCCTACCAAGTTTACAGGCTTGGCATTTAAAAAAACCTGAGGATTTCACAAGCACAAAAAGGATCTCAACCATAAACGCATGTCCTTCCAAAACCATCATTTTACAAGCAACATCACAGAGTAGTACTATAACTGGAAGCTAATACAGTCTCAGAGAGAACCAAATACATCTCCTGTTTAAAAAAGAGATCTCCACCCCTCCCGGAATTCCACATAGACAGGAAATGAGAAGCGGTCAGTGCTTAGAGCTGCATGCTACGACGTAGAGCCTAATGCAATTTCATGATTAATTCCCTGTGATCTTCAGACATTCAGGGTCGACTCCACCAGTGCCTCTGCAGGTTATGATGCTAAGAAAGATGACACCTGACTTTCAGGCATTTGAGCTCGGAGGCAGAAACCACAGTCCAAGGTCCATCCCCAGAGTGCCTTATAAAAACCATGGGCAAGGTGAGATGGCTTAGAACAGAGTTTCCAACAGTCAGCATGTAGCTCAGATATATAATTGCTAAAGTAGAAAGGAAGAAGAGAGAATACAAAATGCTGAGTTTCTTTGCTTTTTTGTGGCTGTGAGGAGACATTTGATGAGGAATTACAGCCTGAAACCATCCCATAGAATTAGAGATACCATCCAGATTTATCCCAGGACAGATGCAAGTTTATTCTGCTTGAGCAGAAAACAGCTGTGAGCAAGTTGTATGACGACTGGCAGATGTGAAGATGCCTAGTGCAGTTCTGACCCCAAATATACAAGCTCTGCTGATGGCGGAGGTAAAGCTCATTCATACTTGCCTGCAAAATACCGTGCCAGTACATCCTTGAGAGAGGTATCGTTTCAAACAAGACTCAAGAAGAGGTTACGCATTCATTTTTATAAGACAGAAAACCAGCCATCAGTACATCCAAGGCTCATCTCCACACATCCCAGGGAGCGCAGAAGCACAGGGGCAGACAGGGGACCCAAATGGCAGACTCCAGGAAGAGGCATCCTGACAGGGCTCCTGCCAAGGCTATGTCTGGAGAGCACCTGCCCCACGGTCCAGGTGTGAAAGCTGTCAAGACGGCTCCCAGGATCACCTTTCAGACTGCTTAGTGGTAGAGCACACATAATGGATGCAGGGGAAGAACATTTCAGGATTGCACCAGAGTTAGGGGATGACTGGGGGGGGGGGGCAAAGGAAAGGAAAGGGAGGGATGCGGGTGATTTAGGGAGGAACAAACATGTAAGCAGGCTGCTGGTCACTATGCTTGTCTGGCCATGCCCCACACCCGATCAGCACAGGCCTATCTTATAGAATCATAGAATTGTTTAGGTTGGAAAAGACCTTAAAGGGTATCAAGTCCAACTGTAAGCCTAACACTGCCAAGTCCACCACTAAACCATGTCCCTAAGCGCCACATCTACACGTCTTCTAAATACCTCCAGGGATGGTGACTCCACCACTGCCCTGGGCAGCCTGTTCCAGTGCTTGACCACCCTTCCAGTGAAGAAATTGTTCCTAATATCCAATCCGAACCTCCCCTACCACAACTTGAGGGCATTTCCTCTCATCCTATCACTAGTTACTCAATAGAAGAGACCAGCACCCACCTCGCTACAACCTCCTTTCAGGTAGTTGTAGAGAGGGATCAGGTCTCCCCTCAGCCTCCTTTTCTCCAGACTAAACAGCCCCAGTTCCCTCAGCCGCTCCTCATAAGACTTGTACTCCAGGCCCCTCACCAACTCGGTTGCCCTTCTCTGGACACACTCCAACACTTCAATGTCTTTCCCGTAGTGAGGGGCCCCAAACCGAACACAGGACTCGAGGTGCGGCCTCACCAGTGCCCAGTACAGGGGGACAATCTCTGCTCTAGTCCTGCTGGCCACAAAATTTCTTATACAGGCCAGGATGCCGTTGGCCTTCTTGGCCACTTCTTCTTGGCATCATCTTACTAAATTCCTTCCAAACTCTCTTTCTGGGTTAGGGAGCTCATTCTGTGTGCATGCATGCGTATGGGGGACTAAGCACCAGGAACTGAAGTGGGACCACAGGTCACAAGGTCCGTGTGTCCGTGTTGCCAGCTGCATCTCTGTGCAAGGAGGTCTGGAAAGGGGCTCAGCCTTACCTCTGCCAGATTTGGCCCTTCCTAACAGCTGACAGTTAGGGCACTCAGCTGAAACGGGCAGCCAGATCGTGTGTACAGGATCCCTCTCATTCATCTTAGTCCCCTGACCCCTCAGAAGGCAGAAATGTTCTTTCCTCCACAACCAGGTCAAATAAAGGCATCCCCCTTACCCCATCAGTCGTGCAATCATCAGCCGATAGCTCAGGAAAACTTTTGGTCCCTGCAGAAACGAAACAGTGCCAAATCACATGGTTCAGTTTATCAGATAAATCGTTTGGCAAACCGTGACTCTGCTGAAACTCCTGTCATTATTATTCTGGCTCTCTATTCAAGTCAAAGTGTTTTATTGATGCAGTTGGAATGAATGATCTATGAGTGGGTTTAACACACCATACATGATGCCACTGCCAGTACATACAACAGATGAGTATACAGGTAATAGAATCACGTGATATGTAGGAGCTTAATTAGGGGGAAATTATTTCCCAGCTAGTTTTCACTACCGTAAGTGCTCTTGTAGGAGGGGTTTTATAAATAAAATATATATAATTGCAGGCCTGGAAGACAGAATTTTTCAAAGAGCAGAAAGCAAACTATTACCAGCGGCAATTCAATTTTTCAGTCACGGCACATCCCTCACGCAGCACTGAGCTTCTCCCTTAGAAGGTGGCATAAAACTCATTTCTTCCCTCCAGCCTGTAGGAGTAGGAATTAAAGTCTTTACTCCCTTTGAAAACATAGAGGCCACATTTACTGAACGCTGCATCAAGCTTGCTCCATTTGCAAGTGGGATTCGCAAGTTGGCCCTGCAAATTCCCCCTGGAATTAGATAGAACTTGTTAGATAGAAGGACTTACTTTCCGCACAAGTTACAGAGATTCTGCAACTACAAGGTTGTTACTATCTTGCTGATAAAAGCACAAAGGATCTACCTCATTCTCCTGAAGCCACCTATCTCTAGTGAGAACTGAAAACATGCTTGAAGACAGAGGGAGAAAATAAATGCATGTTAGCAAAACAGTTAAATTTAGTTATGATGTCTTCCCTTTTTTCAGTCGTACTGACTAAGGAAATGCTACTGCCATCCTATCCATTTTCTATGTTAGCTTGCCCTTTAAAAACATTGGGGCAGTAGCAAGTCACCTAGTGGATAAGAATTCAGAATACTTGGGATAAAAAAAAATTAAGGAAATTTATTCAGAGTAACCTGAATACACTACATAGTCAAACCAAGTTGTCCAAAAAGAAATTCTTAAATCTTGGTAATGCTCCTAAAACTTGGTTGGAAAACAAATTAAAACAAGCATGTATGAACAGGCACTGCAGAGCAATCTGAGTCAAACACAACATTACTTTTGCATAGCGGGCTTAATTATTGATCTACCTTATGAACATTTCTGTGGAGCTGACAGAATTTGGCTCATGGCCAGCAATCCTTTTAGCTTTCACTCCTGGCAGAAAGAACCTTAAACTCCTTGCAACAAATCCTGTTTTCAGCAAGCATTATTTTATTTTGGTATAGATCTGCAATTTAGGAAACCAAACCTTAGAAATTATTATAAAGCTTTTCTTCCACTTAGATGCATGATCTGGAAAACATACTCTTTAAGAAACTTTGTATGAATTTTAAGTATAAAGATCTCCCAATACAAAGCCAACTATTAAATAATACTCTTCAGCAATGTTTTTTTAATACTTCTGACACAGCAATACTCAGAGTCATGGTTCTCCATTATTATTTACTTGCAGTGGTGCAAGCTAGTCCCCACTGTCCAGAGGATGAGATGGACCCAAAGTCTCCAGCCACCACGGACCCCGCAAAAGCTCTAACCCCTCGCTGGCACTTCTCAGCCTCTCAGAGGGGATGTTATCTATAGAACACTAGTCACAAAAATAAAAAGCAGTGCAAACTGTCTCCCAGCCCCCAGCCTGGCCATCAGATGATAACCTGCAGGCTGACAGACTCCTCGAATCTAGGAGGAAGGCTGTGGCAAGGAGCTGGAGAAGCAAGCAGTGCCCTGGTGCACCCAGGGCTCAGGAGCAACATCCCTGCTGGAGGCTGCAGTCCAGCCGGGAGCACCCCCCAGCACCACAGAAAACAGGACCTCTTCTTACTTGAGGGCAACCGACTCCCTCGTTCTCCTCTTCCAGAACTCCCCAACGCTGCGTGGCTCGGGAATCGGACAGAGAGGTGGAAAGGCCCCAGGACACAGCCTCCTCCAGCTCCTTGCCATCTTCTTCGCTTCGCCGGCAGCCTCAGCAGAGGCACTGACCAGTCAGCAACTGAACGCCCGGCAGCACCAAGCACCGTGTGTGGGTGCTGCATTACTAGCAGCACTTAGTCCGAGCATCCTTTGGTACTCCTTCCACTGTGCAGCCTAATGCCATCAGGATTAGCACCATCTCTCCAGCCCGCCAGCGCCCTGCATGCCACACAGCAGCTTGCAGATTTGGGCCTCGATTACTTAACTGCTTATGCAACAGTACAAAACTGGGTATTTGGAGAGTGGTGTTACCCTCCTGCAGTTAAATTTAATCTCTGAAAAGGTGAAGCTCTGTTAACAATTGTGGGAAAATGAAATTCATTCGGTGCTCTGTAGAGCAGTAGCTTAAGATGTGCATCATTCCCCCTTTCCCAGGTCTTTCACCTCACATTAAGAAATTAAGATAACTTTTTCACACTTGTGTTTCCTTTGCAGAATTGTTTCTTCCATCCTTTTTCACAAAACTAAGTTTTAAGTAGATATGTGATTGTAAGTTCAGCAGACCTCTCCGCTTTATCATAGGTATAAAACCATCAGAACGAGGAATTAGACATAGGCTACTCTAACGGTCCTATGGGAAACAGGAGAACATGGTCCCCAGCACCATCCCTCTGGCTTTCAGGTAGCTTGCACCACTGTATTACCTGTAACAGATAACTACTGGTTTAATTTAATGTGCTCTAACTAATTTAATAGACCTTTTCAGGCCTATTCAAAGCTACCTTCAGAATCTACTCATTTTACTTCAGCAAAGCACAGACAAGCTTAATTAAATTAACTTTAAAATGCCGTCACTCACATTGCAGATAAAGGTCCTCTGCACATCAGAGGTTCTTAAGTAAACAGAAATCTTGCAAGGGTGTTTACTACAAAATATTCCAAGCCATAATCAGCACACAGGGGCCTTGTCAAACCTGCTTTTGATGGCTTCCACCTTCAACAAACACCTTCCAAACCCTTCTAGAAAAAAAAGCACTCAATGAGCTCTGAAGGTAAGCCAGACTCAAAATTATCCAAAATTTCTCCGGTTTTACCAGCCTCCAGCATTTCAGCTAACCCACCTTACTCCCTTAGACCAACAGGATGAGAGAATTTGATAATTTCTTTTGTATATAAAACCATGCAAACCAACAGTTTAGAAAGAAAAAACAGAAAAATATTCTTTGCAGAAGAAAAGAGAAAGAAAGGTACCATAATTATAGAAGCCTGAGACTCCTCTAACTAAAGGTCTTGTGATTTTACAAACAGTTGAGAATGCAAAGAGAACAATGTATTTATTGTCTACTTTGTAAAAATGCAATCCTTCAAAACTGGTTTTAAACTACTGGGTTTTTTGTTACTTAAAGAACACTATGATTTTCTTGTAACAAAAATAAATATTTCATAGCCAGAAAATACTGTAGTAAAAACCTATCCTCAGGCAGCTCCCTATAGCAGCAATGGAAGTGGAGTCAGACAAGGCCACCTCATGGGTGGGGGGCCGCAGGAATAAGTTGTGCATGGAGCAGCATCTCTGCTTATCATCAGTGTTTATAATATTCCAACAAAAAGCAAAAAAGCTAGGTGGATATTTCAAAACGTGAAACGAAGCAGTTTTGGTGAAGTCAAGGTCCCAAGTAAGATGCTGACCTTCAGCTCCACCTACAGAAGAGAAGTGCAACATAAACCAGCCCCGGTTCAAGACATAACTACATCTTAATTCTTCTGTGGCAGTGTTGTGTTAATCTCCACTTTGTTAAACATATCACTTACAGATTTATGGGGCAACTGGGTGGCTCAGGAGATTAGTAATGGGATACTGAGCACTGTCAGTTGTAGATTCAAATCCACCTCAGGTCAGGAGAGGTCAAAATGAAATGAGAGGGCATCACCGGTCCGTAGAGCAGCTTTCTTTTCAGCATGCTCCACAAAACCAAGGATTGAAGGGGATCAGAGAACAAACTACACCATTGGTCATGGAGCGTCCCGTCAGGCTGGATATACATTGGCAAAAAGGAACAAGTGAGATGCTTGCACCCCACTGCCTGCATTGTACAGTATTTGTTCTGCAGAGAAAGCATTTCACAAGCATAAACTGTCACATTTGCAGCTGGGCTAAATACCCATTCAGTCTCCCGGGGATTAATCCAGAGCCACTAATTTATTGTGCGACTGAATCCTGAGGGAGGAGTTCCTGGAGGGTCTCAAAACTGTCCTGGCAATCACAACAGCAGGGAGCCCAGATCCCAACAGCCAGTGTATGCAGTGAGTCCGGGCACATCTCTGCTCCCCAAACTGACCCCCTTCACACTGACCTGTGCAGAGCCAAAATGTCATCTGCATGGCAGCACACCATGGAGAGAACAGGGTTCTCCACTGGGGATGTTCTCCACCCAACAGGGTTGAACTGTTCTCATCCCATTATCACCAATAGCAAACTGTAGGACCAACAGCAACACTGATACATGTAGATTATTCTCCTCTGTCCTCAAGAACTGTAAGATCTGAAGTGTTCAAAAGCCCAGACTAGTAGCATCCAAGAGTTCAAAAGCCCAAACTAGTACCATCCATGACAGGTGAGAGAGGAAGATACCAGCGTCCATGATCTAATGGAGTACTTGTACTCCCAGAGATCACGAAATAACCCTCACCCCTTGATACCTTGCTGGTTGAGTGTGTTCCTGATTCACTGGGAGATCAGTAACAACAACTTAAGACTTGCTTCCTCATTTACAAACTGAGATACTAAATGCCAGTAGCTTGAATGTTTACTGACCTCATGTTGTAGCAGGATTTTAAAAGCCGATAATATAACAGAAACATTATCACTAGTCTGCCCCAGCCTCCTTTCATGCAATGTAATTAAAACCGCATGCACCGAAAACACATCAGAGAATTAAGGAAGGAGAATGACAGCACCACTACTTCTGTACTTCCCTCTACCTTTTCCATTGAAAAGTGATACTCAAAAGAAGAACTGAAAGGGCACCAAACAGTGCAGTGCTGTATCTGATTTTATCAGTAGAGATATTTGATGCACAGCTGCCCTGGCATTACCTTTTATTTTGTAGCTTGACGGCTTCTAGCCTAGACTACTGTTGTATATTGGAAATATTCGGCTCTGCACCTCAACAACTACAGTAACAGCTACAATTTGAGCATGGAAGAGCCTTCACAGGAGCTCAGATGTCAAGGCAGGCAGAGCGATTACCCTGTCACCGAGTAATGCAGACAAGTTGCTCCTGGCAACAAACCTCTTCAAACATGGATGGAGAACAGTGTTCAGAGAACAGAGACCCCATGCACGAGTGCGGCCATTTTGATGAGCTTCTGCGCATCCGCCATTTCTCTCTGTTCTGGTACTGCAGACTCTGCGGCACCTGGGGCAGACCCTTTACTGCGAGGTTCGTGCTTCACACGTGAAATGCATGTCTAAAAGTTCATTTAATAAGAACACGGAGCAAGATTAGATCTTCCAGGAAAGAATGCGCAGGAACCGTAGTGTTTCACATGGCATTTCAATCCCACTACAAAATCACTGACCTCCTTTCACCATGGTAACACTTCCATTGATTTCTTTTACCTTTTCTTCTGATTCTTATCTCAGTTTGCCCAGTTTCTTCTCCCCCTGCCATTTCACCCAATTTAAGAGAGGCAGGGATGGAAGAGAGAGGAGGCAGCTCCCCTTTGGGAGGAACAAAGCCAGCCGGCACTGGCCAGGCACGAACCCAGTCACTTGGAGCCTCACCAGCTCCTCTCATCCGTACCCTCTGTGTAAAGAGGAACCTGCTCACTCCCATCCATAACCTTACAACCAACAAGCTTCTGCTTCTTGGCTCGTTGCACTGATTTCCTTATATATCTCATCTTATTATCAGGAGGGGGGGGTGGGGGGGGAAGCAGAACTCTCAGTTTTACTCAATATGTCCAAATCTCACAATTTTAGCACCAATCATCCAGTCTTCCTCAAGCTGAAGCATTTGGGGCCAGGCAATTATACAAAAATCATAGTTTTTCATAATATTAAAAAAAATAAGGATTCTGTCTCTGATGTAGTGGAGGCTAGGAAAGCTTAAATAGGAAACTGTTAAACAGAGACCCCAATGCTATGTGTACAACCCATACACGTTTGTGGGAGCCACGCCATGATACCACAGTGCTTGGTTTGGTAATACTCAGCAATCCTATTCCAGTACAGGCATTCTTGTTTGTACCTCTAGTTCATAAAAATCACACTGGGAAATTAGCCAAGTAGAGACAAAAAAAAAAAAAAATCTTCCTTACAAAAACATAGTAACCCCTTACAAACTAGAACTACTGCCTCCTCCATTTGGCACCCGCTATCAGGAAGAAAAGAGTATTTAAGAATCCAGTTTTTGCATTTCTGGTAAGTTAATCCATCACTGATAAATTAAGTCAATCATCAAGAAGTGCAGAACTGTTTAAATCTCATTCAAAATTCAAGTGGAACTGGTTCCAAATGGCTTTGCATTTGGTAGCGAGAACGTCTATGCCAACACATCCCATACTGAGAAATTTGTGGTGACAAGTTGTGCTTTCCTGGACAGCTGGCAAAGCGGTTCTGATTGTGTTACTACACAGAATATAGCTCAAAATGTTACACAAATTAATACGAGTAAAAGTGATGTTATAGATCTGGTTAAAACACACACACCCGGGCACACAAAACAAAATATGTTCCTGTGAACTTCTGAAGAACAAACAGCTGCAGAATTTCATTTTGAAATGCACTGCTTGGACCTTCTTTAGTAATTTGGGGGGGTTTTAAGTGCAAAAAAAGATTTTCTGGCTCATAACCCCTTCCTGTGCCTTCCCTGCAGCTAGAAATGCATTACAACTTACGTATACAGCACATCTCTTCTTACAGCATAGCAATGAGATCAGCAGACCAGCCCCGCTTTCTGCTAAATTATCCAGAAATAGAAAATGCTGCCTGGAATTATCTGACAGTAATTCTATTATCAGATTTAGTAATGCTGATATATTCCTTCTGCATTTCCCAAAACTTCAAAGCAGGGTGCAATATGGCCTGCCACACACCGTTCCCTTACAGTGTTCAGGAGGCACAAAAAATGAACATGTTAAACATTTATGCATGTGAGTGAAAGCCCTTGTGCTGTGTCTTGACCCACCGTGGCAAGTAAGATGAAGAAAGGACCATGACCCATAAGATGACAGTCATATAAACACAGTACCTGTCTATTATGTAAATCATGATTCATATTCCTATTTCTCTTTAGCAGAAGCAAACAAAACCTGTGAGACACAAGACTGTCAAATAGCAGGAAAGAAGGAGGATAAGGAGGGAGCAAACAATCATTAAGACCTTTTATTTGCATCAGTGTAAGCAGTTGCTCTTCCTGTTAAGTCACAAGCCATTCTGCTGACAGACTTCAACCTCCAGCCACCCTGCTTACCTTCGAGCTCATCATTTGGCATTATTTCCAAAAAAACCCTTAGTCCTGAAGCCAAAGAGGTCTCTTGTCTTCCCTGGCCTTCATGTTTATCCAATTTACATTTCCTACATCCCAAAGTCTCTGAAACCCATGACATTCCAAATGGCAGTTTTCAATAATAATAAAAAGCAAAAATTAAAAGCAAGCAGTTCTTGTTACACAAACCAGCTCGGCCTTGGAGATAAGTGGTAAATGAACACAGCCTCCTCTCCACCGGGCCCTTCTCCCCTGTAGCCCCTCAAAAGAGGGGTAACTTTTCCCAGGCACACCAAGTCTGCAGTGGCAGGAAAGAGGAGCTGCCCGCTTTCCCTTTGCAGCAGTGTACCTAGAAAGGCTGAACACTGCCTACTGCGTACAACCAGGGCAACAAGGCATCTTTATTAGCAATGCTCCACTTAGATGATCGTGGGGAAAAAAAAAACAAACAGCACAGGATCAGAGCAGTAGCAGCGAGACAGCGCTGCTGTCCTTGCCCCTACACGGCTCTCAGAAGGAGCTCCTGCCGCTGCTCGCAAGCCCAGGGAGCAGCGGGGCTCCAGCATTTGCCCCCGCACACCTACGACTGTGTTCACACAGTTCAGCTGTTGCTTGCAGTAGAAATACGCTTATACGGTTACCGATGGCTCTTCAGAAAAGCAGGACAAATACACAGTGATGTACTCCAAATCCTAAAGACAGAAGGTACCTCTCTCCAGGACAGAATAATTGCTCTGAATTCCCAAGTCCACCAGCTGTTTCAGCTTTCAGGCTTCTTGCGTTTTAAAGAGGGAGTCCCAAATGACTTTCTCAAGATGAAACCGAAGTGTGTACCGGCAGCTACCATAGTACCAAAAATCAGAAAACCCTGAAATTTAAACCACCAAAGCAAGGAGTATTTCCATTGTATAAACAGGGGACCAAGGAGCTGATGAGCCTAAGGTCACTTGCAAGTCAAATCCAGGTTTGCTCAGTTCCAGTACAAAGTCTGAATGCAAAACAGGCCAAATGCAAGCTCTACTAAGGTTAACAGATTAAGAGTTGCATCAAGCCAGAAGACTAACGTACTCAGCTCAGTAAAAATTATGCATTCATGTAGTATTGCCTTTGCCAAAACAGCACACATACATATCATAAAACACAACAAGGAAAGAGTTCACTTAATTTTGAGAAAAACGTAAGTCCCATATTAAGTGATACACTATTGACCAATTCTGACAAAAGTGAATTTAAAAAAAATAAAATTACAAAACAGGGCAATAGTTCAGTCTGCTTCTAGAAAACAACCACGTTCATAAGCCTTTCCACTAGCTCTGCATACAGCCAGCCTTAAAGGACCGCAGGCAGCAGCAGGAGCTGCTTCCCCCTGCGATAGCTCCTGTCCTTCTGCCAGGAGGATGAACAGCCTGGAGGGTTGCTGAAGGCAGCGCTTCCCACCGCTCCGACCCAGGCAGCCAGTTCTGCACTTGCTGCACTTACAGATATTTGTAGCCATCTCAGAAAAGCAGCCCTTCAAACATCTTGATTGGAGGATGGAGATAGCAGTGACTCACCTCAGCATTTTTTTTTCCCCAAAGGGGAGCAGTTCTGCGGGTGAGTCGGGTGTTTCCTGAGCTGGGGACTGACAACCAGGGTTTTCCATTTCTCATTCTTTTTTCCCAGCTCTGGCGCTGGCTCACACAACACACCCTGTATGAAACCACCTTAGGTGCTTCCATTTTCCTTCAGCTCTTTGCAGCACAGTCCTACCTTCCTCCCGCACAGAAAGTGGGAAGGCAACTCATACACTGCTTCACAGCTCAACGATCACATATGGTACGATTAAAATAAATTGTTTATGCTGGCAACAGTTTTGTTTGAAGTTTATGGCTAAGGTTATTCTATAATACTCAGAAAATCTGGGCTGCGCATAAAGCAAGCAGTGGACAGAATAAATAAATAAAAATGTTATTACCAACATAAGCAAATATTTTTCTCAAGTATAAAGAAACATGTGCTTCTGTATAGCAAGATTAACTTTGCTTTAAGATTTGTTTGCATCGTAGAACTACTTTGCTTTGAAGTTAAACTGTAAAAGATACCATAAAGTGAAAAATAATCAAGCCAATGTGTTTATTAAATGACAGCAGAGTTTTCACTGGGTATTTATGGTTGACCCAGAAAGTGGTAAGAAAATAAAAAAGCATACAGATAGGTTCTAAGAGGAGAAAAAACAAACAAAATGCAATATAAAAGGGGAGAGAAAAAAAGGTAATATAAAAGGGGAGAGAAAAAAAGGTAATATAAAAGGGGAGAGAAAAAAAGGTAATATAAAAGGGGAGAGAAGTAGAGGATGGATACAACATGGGGGTAGCAGTTTGAGACTAACAGGTCATTCTTCAGTAGTGGCATTTTGTATGATTTATATGGTGCCAAAAATCAGTATTGGGCTGTTAAAGAGGAATTAACTGCTGCAATTGGAGAAGATGGAGCTGTATGGGTGCAGACAACTGTGTTTGCAGTGTAACTGAAACAGCTACTAAGAGCATCAGCAGTAAAACCTAGGAGTAGCATGGCTTCCAAGGGTCAGAGAAGTCATTGCATTTTAGAAGGGCATGCAGCATTGATCAAGCCATCAGCAAATTCTGTCAGGTACACAGCAAACAAGGAAAAACATATACATTTGCTGTGCCTGCTCCAGCTGAATTAGCCACAAGTATCTTTTGTTGGAACATCACTGCGTGTTATGAGCTAGTCTACTATACATATAGATATGTACATAGATATATAAATCCTCCAACTGCATTCTGCGCTTCCCTCACTAGGCTCTAGTGCCTGCAAATACAGCTGCTCAGCTATTTGTATTACAGAGCAGTGTATTAAAAAAAGCCAGATGACTTTTCTTAGTAGATTTTTGGAACAGATTATTACTAAGTGAGCAATATAAAATCTCAAAGCTCTTTGAGAAGTTGCAGCATTATCTACATCTCACTGTTGCCCTAAATACAGAAATTCAAGCAATTCAGGAGAACTGTACAGTCAAGAAAAGAGATTACAAATGCAGAAAAATCTGACGTCTGTTAACAGCTTTGCTAAAAATATTCACTAACCCAGTTACCCCAATTCAGATAACGGTCTCCTGCACATCCTTTGCTAAGTGAAAGAATAATTTAGCAGCCAGAATCGTACTTGTGTATCAGAGATTCAACTTCCCTGTAGATTCCAATGTAACCTTAAAAGCCAGCTTTTACCTCCCAAAATAAGAGGTCATCTTTACCTCACTGGCTGCCACATGGACAATTAAATAGAAAAGACTATGTCATACCAACAATTGTGACTGTAAATATCTTAGTAAATGCAGGAATATTTTGTCCAAGAGTACAGCAAAAGTTATTGTAAGCCTTTGGGCCATTTGACATATAAGAAAACATGGTTTTCAGTACCATATTGTCCTCATGCAACAGAAATGTTTCACAGCTACTTCAAAACAACTACAGTTTTTCAAGAATCCTACTGCTCTCTGACCCAGAAGAGAGTCTCTTACACCAACCAAGAGCATCTCCTATCCATCATTTTAACTAGGTAGCAGAGTACAATTTCTTTTAGCAGAGAGTGAAGCACTGAAAAAATGAATTGCTTTTTGCACAGACATCTAAGAGACTACTATGAAATATTTAAGTCCTTATCTCTGAATACTCATTTCTCATGGGGAAAAAAATCCAACATTCTTGGTTTCAATTAGACTCTACCTCATAATTTGAAAATATGCATTTTCTGAAGCTGTCATGGGACCAATTATTGATATTATAATCAGAATCTGATAACAATCACATGCATTTCCAGGACATCCCATAGAAAGTCAAGATCTGAAGAGGTCATAAATATATAGAAATTGCTTGGCTCCTTCCAGTAGATAAATAAAAGAGGAATCCATCAGAAATACCGCAACCTGTGACTCCACATCTCAAGGATCCCATTTTGGATATTTTGAGGTAACGGGGTTTTTTGCTGTTGTGTTGGTTGTGGTTTTTTTAAGTACACAGTATTTTGACACTCGAGAACCCAATAAAATTAAATAAAGGTATTCTCCCAGTTCACAAAGCCATCACGCAGACAAGCACCATTATCCAATGTGCACCTTCCAGCGGAGCTAGAAAACCAAACATTGGCAACACCGCAGTCAAGTCAAAAGCGTCAAACAATTACTGAGCAACTCTAAATCACTTTTCTGCTTCTACACCTGCAGCGTCAGCTGAAGCGCAGATTACCCCGTATTGCACACCCAAGCTGCTGTCTCAAATGACTTGGATCCAGTGTCCCTTCATTTTTCAGCCTGCTGCCAAAGCAGAGCTCTGCTGCCTCACCCTGCAGCATCCTGGTTCTCAACAATAGAATTGAGAGCAGACCCCGAACCAAGACTCATTCCCGCACAGATACATGTTTTTTCAGTCATCCGAGTGACTTAGTAAATATCTTTTCAGAATGAGTCTTACCTTGGCATGACCTCTGAGTTTTAAAAGGCTGCAGCAACACAAAAGCAAACAAAAGGGGGAAAGCAAGGGGTCTGAAAGTAGTTGGTAGGTAACTGTGTTTGGTCTTGTTGGGCTACATTATGACACAACATGTCAAGCTCAAAGGGATCCAACAAAAACAGACACGAAACATCCTGTGCACAGGACTGCTGTATATGTTAAGAAAAAAAGAAAACAAATAAATCTTCTTGTGTAGAAGAGATCTTTTGATGAAAACATTCATGCCAAATTCCAAATGCACTTTTGTATTCAACTAAGCCAGCCAGAATTTAAGAAGAAATGCATCAGCAACCAGACCGTCCCAAGCCGTGGAAGCTAATCAGTGGGAACTGGATTATGTGTGTTTCTTTTCCAAGCAGAGAACAGATCACCCCATTCATTTGTTTCTTCTATGCCACTGCCCCTTTTTCAACACGTGTCCACGACTCCCCTTTTCCCTATGCATATGGTATTACTGATGAACAACACAGCTCAGTTCAGGCACGCTGAAATCTTCAAACCAGAGAACTGACAAATACTGATGACACAAGTTATTTAACATTGTCCTCAGTGGGAGGAAAAGCCCACCTTTAAGAAAACACAGTTGCGAGATCTGCAGGTGTTGCAGTTCTGCAACTTGCACTAATCTGCTACTTACAGAGTTAGAAATGTATGTTAGTGCCTGGAGACACATTAGTCATTTCAGAACAAGTAAATTTGGAAGAAAACAAATCCTAAGGTAAGTCATTTTAATGATAGCAGGAAGGACACCAAAGATAATGACAAGGGTGTCAGCAGTCTAGTTAAAAACTGTCAAGAAAAACTAAATTAAATAATCTCTCCTCCTATGTATCTGTTTTTACAGAAGCATCCCCCTCCCCACTCCAATTCTCAAAAAACTACTACAGAGAAAAGCATATTAATATTAAAGACTTGTAAGCGGCATCTCATCCTTCATTTTATCTTTTGCAACAGCTTTTATTCTTCTGGCACAGTTTGAAACACTGAAACAGTACATGGAGATGTAGGTACACATCACTCCCCCACAGCTTCCTCACTGCACGTTAAGCCTTCGTTTAGGGCAGGAAGCTTCAGGAGAAATCACCTCCAACGATGCAGAAAAAAAAAGTACTCCCAGACTTCCCCAATACTGATAAATCTGACTGTACCAGACTGAAGAGCCATTTGCAAAAATGAATCCAAACACCAGTGACTAACTACTGCATCTCAGGGGAAGGAAACAAAGACTGCAGCAAGCTGGAACGAGGTACACGAGTACAGATGCTGAATGGTCTAAACCTTCTGGTTTAAACCAAAGGCATCCTGCAGGAGCTACCAGAAGAAAAAAGACAACACCGAGAATGGCATGAGACTACATTTTCCAGTTTGACAATCTATCTTCTGGAAATATATCATCTATATTTTAAGCTTCAAAGCTTTAAGTAGGAATCCATGTTTTTGACAGGCTAGGTATGCAGGATGAAGATATTTTTAGATAAAGATATCCAAATGGGATTAGAAAAAGATAAAAAGAGCTTTCGATGCCCCAAGAAAACACAAAAGGGAAATTGCTTTGGTGAAAAAATAATAAGCTTTGTATTTTGAGTAAATCATCTTTCTAGCACCACCAACAATAAATAGAAGCTATTTTCACACCTTATTTCTCACTACTTTTTTAGAAAACAGAAAAGCACGCAGAAGTTCAACTTCATCCAAGAAGCACACATTGATCTGTGTTGAATAATCTTCCCCCAATTCAGCACTTACAGACAAGCTTGAAAGAATATCCTTTCCAGGACAGAAATAGCAGAGGACTCGGAAAAGAAACAAACAGAAATCCCCCAAACTACATTGTCGCCGCCGAAGCGACTATCTACGCTTAAATCTAGCAAGAACATGCCAAGCAGCATTTAACAAGCTGAGGATTTTGCTTCGAAACTTAACTGGAAGGGAAGTATCTCTGTCTCAGGAGCACCTTAGAAAACTGGTTTGGTGCCAACAGAGTCCCAGGAGCCGAATTGGCTGCCGCTCATCCTGATACCTGTGGTGCAGCCTGGGGAAACCCCCTGAACATCGCCTACCACTGGGCTCGGGCAGACACGAGGGCATTGCTCATACGGGCCACTAGCTACTCTCCGAACAACAGCACACCCTGCTCCTTTGGATATTCCATGTTTCAGAGCTCTACATGAGCCAAATCCCCAGGCAAACCCGCAGCTGCAGCCTTTCCTTCGGGAAGCTGCCTCCCCATCCCATACTGACCCAGCCCAGGTTGTAGGATTGGACAGATGCAAAGGCTGGTGGTGCAAAAGAAGAATGTTTGGAGAAGCTCAGAGACCTTTTTGCAAGCCCTTATCGAGACAGATTTTTTTCCACTGACTTACATTATGGGAGAGTAAATAATATTGTACATTACATTCGTTTCAGTGCTTTATGGGAGTATCACTGTGTCAGGAAATAAATGTATTGTACTTCTTGGTAATTAGACCCAGAACAGTTTCGTTCTTTAGCCAACACACTGTAAAAACAGAACTAAAAAACTACTGTGCCGGTCATCTCATCGGACCCATGCTTTTAACCTTCTACACAAGCTCCTGAAAGTAAGTGTGAAGCACAGCAGCATGCCTTAAGAAAACAACTACTCTCTTTCAATATCAAGCAGGTGAGCAGCTCCCTGAATGGCTACCACACCAGTTCTTCAGTAAATGGAATCATTTCTTCTGCAAGGCACAGGAAAGCCATCTGGACCCAGTGGAATCATCTTGCATTTGTTCTTTCCCAAATGAACAGGAATGTGCTATGGTCTACAGACTTCCGCTTCTTCCCAAGATACCTACTGGCTTAAGCTACTGAGAGAAATCACCCCAAAAAGCAAGTGTCAGATCTGTCAGTCTTGTGCTGCTGCTGCTCTGGAAATAGCCTGACCTGAAAGCAACATAGCCCAAAGCCACAGGGGAACGGGCACAGCACATCGTGGTTCATCTCATCCACAAAACAGGAAAATGCAGCAGGTTAAAGACGTTCGCGGCTTATGCCAGGTTACAGGAAAATCTTAGGGTGCAGGAGGATTAGCAACACTTTTGAAAAAGTTATTTTGCCAGCTCATGGTGTCTTCAGATACCATCAATTCCATATAAACGTCATGCTTAGCTATGCCAGCTACTTGTATCTCACAGCAGTCCTTCACAAAACCTTTCATACAGAACTTGCTCAGACTTCACTGGAAAAGAAGAGTTGAGCAGAGCTGGAAAACACACCAGAGAGGCTGGGAGACAAAGCAAGCATTAGCTTCCCAGATTAAGTATTCTGCTAGGAAAATGGCATGCTATATATCCACTGACGTATTCTACACCAAGACAGAAGTTCCACCTCACTTAACATCCTACATCAAACCGGTATGAGCTTTTTATAAAAGGTATTTATAGATATGTCATGAACAAATCCTCCATAAGGAGAATTGTTGTGCATTTTGAAGTAGAGATGGATGTTTCCCTTTTGTTAGAAGCACGATGTACTACACCCCACGAAAAAAGCCATGCAGCATGGGGTAGTTTTTTTAAATATCTTTTTTTTTTTTTTAACTAGTCATTTCTCTACTATCCCAGGGGATTCTTTTAGGTCTGTCTTAACCACGGAGTGACAACTGCTTAACAGCATACAGAGATCTCTGTACAGCAGGGACTTAAGAACATGTCTTCTTTTCATTTGTGCAAACTGCTGACTTCACCGGCATACATGAAATAAAAGGTAAAACATATCCAAGTATTCTAGGGAAGGAAATAAGAGAGAATCTCTCCACAAGACATTCTAAACAGTACTTACAGCAGAAAGTATTAAAAAAAAAAAAAAAAAAAGGAAAAAACCAGGACCCTGCTCAGATTCCGCCCCACCCGCTGCAAAGGAATCAGCCATCATTTTTTGTTTTCCTTTATTTCACGGAATATGACACTGCAAAACAGCAGTGACCATTGCACAGTAGCAGAGTACCAGGTGATGATTTTTTTTTGTTTATCAGTTACGTGGAATGTTTCACGGATGCAACAACAGACTTTCCCCCCCTGTGAGTAAAGCACAATCCCGCAGGGACCCTCCCTGTTTACCCTGTAGCTCTCCGCTGGTTTTCTCACGGGCAGTTTGCCGAGAGAGCTGGCAGCGTTACGCTGAAGCCCCCCAGCTCGGGCAGCGAGGGTCTGCGGAAGGCTCTGCGCTGCCCGCCTGACACCGAGCGCACAGCAGAGAACTGCAGTGCTCAGCAGCTCCTGCTAAGCTGGGCTTTACACATGCCCTCACGCTGCAGCTCAAAAAGCAGCTGACAACCAGAATGAAGAGTCTTTTATCCCCTTTCTGGTAATATTAACATGAGGTTTCTGAGCTGGCTAGAAAGATTCAGTTTAGACATTCTCCTTTCTAAACAGGAGGTATTTGTCTGAAAAATCAGTTTCAGATCAGCCTTGTACTAAAAGGGAAGCAGTCACTCTAGACCTAACAGAAAAATGAGATGAAAATACTGTCTCCTTCACGATTCAATTCCTAAATATTTTACCACAGGGGAGGGGGAAAAGAGCTGGAAGCGCTCTCTCCCATAAACCTAAACCAGAAAAGTATCCTCATGGGGAGCATCCCATCAGGTGCTGAGCCTCTCTGCATCTTTCCTTTGCAGATGCTCGGGAATAAAAGCACTCAAAGGAACAGGGAGAAACGTGAAGAAGCCCCACGCCAGAAGACTGCCTCAGTTGCTTACTACAGCAAACAGCTCCACGCTCTCCGACAAGACCATAAGAAGCAAGCCAGCTAGAAAAATACATTTTTAGGTATGTCAGCCAACACAATCAATCAGAGAGTCACCTTGAGGTTGCAGAGGAGCAGAAACATAACATGAAACTGCAGTCTGTTGAGACTGTTGGGTAGCTAACCGCAAAAGAAAGCCATGGATTTACCACTGTCGCCTTTTCCTGCCATGGTTAAAGATGAGATACATCTAAAAGGCTTTTATATTTTAAACTTCAAAGTAGAATCAAAATACAGAGGGTTTTCTCTGTCTTAACCAAAAGAAAATTTAAGGTAAGACGTTTTAATCTTCCAAGTTTCACTGCGTTGCACGTGAAAAGCGCATGAAGATGGATGGAAGAGGCCAGAATATAAGACACCGGGTCAAATCCCAACTCCGAGGGGTTTAACTGGTTTGAAGAGAGTTAGGACGTTGCCCTAGGACTTCCCTGACAAAGAGCTCTCAACCATGCAACCACAGGCATCGTAGCGATACAACTTTAGTCACAGCATGAAAGATATCCTGGGGAAACTCAAGCCTAAGTTGTCCAACTTCCTTCATTGCTGTTTGTTTTCAAGAAATACCATCAACTCATGATCTTTAATTTTTGTTGGAAAATCTGCTCAAGGCCCTAGGGAAGTATAACGGGAGATGATGATGGGAAGTTCAGAAAGAAAGCATTTTCCCCATAGTTATTTGTTGGGAAGGAGAAGTAAATTTATTCAGACTTACTAGTCAGAAAAACAGACATTATCTTTAAATCAATTATATATTTTTTTTCTTATGTGATGACAGAATTCCTCGGGGCAGGGGGGCAGGGAGGTTGGTGGTTTTGTTTGTTTTTTTAAATTTTAACAGAGCCACTTTCTTTCCAGTATTTTATGGAACAAAAATAAAAGCTGCATTGCAGTGTTTTTCAAATGCTATAGTAAAACAAACTAACAAAAAAAGTGTTTGGTTCTGGTTTATTTTTGCTTTATATGATGTTTCTAAGAGCTTTTGAAGACCAAAATCCTGCTTTTCTAGAAGGAAGTCTACTCTGGCAGTGCCTTCCACCAGAATTGGGATTCCTTGCCACTGCCAGGCATTATTTGTTGGAGCTAAGCAGCCACCCTAAACCAGTAAATAACAACAAATACCACTTTCTACTAACGTACTGCAGTGGCATCCACTGTAGATCAAGTTATACACCAAAGCACAATGAGCCCAGTACTGCAACTAAAGAGGACAAAGAATATGGAAAGATTTTCATGTTCGTTTACACTTATAAAACCACAAATATCCCCAAGGAACCCCAGCCGGATGGTTTCTCTTTGGAAAAAAAGCAGCTGTATTTGAGGACATATTGCACTAGTTAAGATGACTAAAATGCGCACCCAAACAAGACCTGTATTTTGCCCTGTGAAGGGGAAGGAAAGGCACACTCTAAGCTTCTGACTGGATTTTCAAGGTGGCAAATAACCCCCTCAAAAAGATCCTGCCGAACTGAACATACATATAAAAATAAATATTTATATGTATTTATATAAATAAATACATGCACTTTTCTTGTTTCTCTCTAACAATTTTTTAAAACTTCCATGGTAGGAAATTGACAGTGGCTGTTATTTTTCCTTTTTACCTTCACTAAAGTAATTATCTCCTGTCTGTATGATATAAATACCTTTTTCAAAGCATCATAGTTACTGTTTTCCCAGACAACAGATGCTTTATAGACAAAGATGCATTATACGCTTGCACATTCACTTAGGTGGGGAAAAAAGGATTCTAAACTCTACTTCTCTTCAGAAAATAATATTGTTAAGGCATTTACAGTAGATGTACTTCGATCTACTTTTAGTATGTCTGAGGGTTTATTTATTGGGGGGAGGGGAATTTGCTGACATTTGTTTCTTAAACATCCAAATGACTGTGCTACAGTTGCGCTTTCGTTCCAAATATCTGTTGACCAAAGACAGCCCTCCATTGCTGACTGAGATTGATAACCAATTTGATTATTCTATTGTTAACAGATTGTTGTGGGTGTTATGACTTTAATCTTCAAATAAAGAAAATTAATTTGGCTACACGGAAAACATTTAATAAAAAGAAATTAAGAAAAACAAGTTAGCCACTTCTGTCCAGAATTCAGCAATCTTTCTTCCTCAGTTTTCCATAACTGTTTGGCAACTTTCATGAAAAAAGTTTCTAAAAAACGCGAGGTTTTAGTAAGGATCTTGACAAATCGTACGCACGATTGTATTGACAATTCGTATCAAGATCTCTTTATCATAGTACAGTATGGATCACGTTATCGGTTTAACACAGTAGACCAATATGTAAAACAAAGCCCCAAAGACATGGGCTGGTTAGACGGCAAACCAAAAATGTACCTCAAGTTCAAGCGCCCAGTGTTGCCTACGTCGACCCACCAAAACCAGCACGGGCAGACTTCTCAACGCAACCCCAACCCAGACACCCGCTATCGGAAAGCTCCAGCGCCGAGAACCAAAGAAAAGCAAAGGCACTTTCCTGCGCAAGGCTGATGAACGCGCTGCGCCATGTTCAACGCTCAGCAGAGGAGCCACATCGCGGACCACAGCAGGCCCAGATACACGCACGCTTTGTTCATTTTTAAAGCCTTTGCTATTGTCAGCAGCCAACCCCCTGCGAAGCGTGGGGAAAACGGAGAGTTTGGGTATGTCGTTGCTGCAAGCGGGTAGGGACTTGACTTTTTTTTTTTAATGAGAAGAAAAAAAAAAAACTTCACCTGGCCTAGGTCATTTTAACTAACGATGCTTCTGCAGTCCCCACAGCCGTTCTGACCGGGACCCTCCGCCAGCCATGCGGGACAGGCACGTCGCACCCCCCCCCCCCCCCCCCCCC
>NW_010972887.1:8152059-8152269 GCF_000737465.1 Haliaeetus leucocephalus | reverse complement strand
CCCCCCGGCTCGACCACCGCTCGCCCCCGGGCGAGCAGCCAGCTCGGCTTTGTCTCTCCTCTCAGGGGCTCCGCGCCCGCGCAAGGGCGGCGGATGCTACGCGGACCGCGGTCCGCGGAACTCCTTCCCGCATCCTCGGCGGAGGGTAGGAGGGAATCCCACCCTACCCCTCACACCGGGGAAAACTTTCTCCCCCCCCACGTCGGCTGC
>NW_010972887.1:8091924-8151910 GCF_000737465.1 Haliaeetus leucocephalus | reverse complement strand
GGGGAGAAGAACGCGGCAGACTCACCCCGATGACCACCGTCTCCTCGCCCTTGAATTTGGGGATGAATTTGTCCCCCCGGAGGATCTCTGCCTCGTTGAGGGGCCGGAACCGGCACATCACTTTGATGCTGCACTCGGCGGGATCCGCCATCTCGGCGGAGGCGGGCGGGCGGGCGCCGGCCTCAGGGAGCGAACGCTCCCGCCGGGCAGGTGCCGCAGACGCCCCTGCTTGCCGCCGACCGGGCGGGGCGAAGCGGGGCGGGGAAGAAGAACCGTTCAGCGGCCGCGCACCCCGGTTCGCCCCCTCCCCTGCCCAGGCGCGGCTGCGCGGGGAGGGAGAGAAGGAGGGAGGAACGAAGGGCGGCGGGCAGCCCTCGCCCCCTCAGCGGCCGCGGGGGCCGCGCCTCAGCGCGGCGCCTGCCGGGAGGCGTAGTCCGCGCGCCAGGTAACGGCCGCTAACGGTCCTAACGGCTCCCCTCAGCGGCGGACCGCCCCCCCCGCCGCCAAGGGCGGGCTTCTCCCCCGGCTCTGCGTGCCCCATTTTCTAAAGGGTAGGTGCTCTCTGAGGGGAAAAAAATAAGAGGGGAACAAGGAGAGAGGACCGGAGCCAGGTCTGTAACCTGATTAAAGGAATTTTCTTGCTGGGATGGGACGGCATGCCAGCGCTTCCCTTCGTTACGCGGCCCTTTTTTCCTCACAGAAAACAGCAGAAGCAATAGTATCTCTGGGCGACGCTTTGACCTTGTTCAATTTACAAGAAGTTTGTCACGATGCAGCCGGTGAATCAGCATCTGGGAAAAACAGCTTCTGGAACCTGTTCCTACACTTCAGGGGTTTTGTCCTCCTCCTCCTCCTCCCTTCGCTCTCTGACACCGCTTCTTCCTTACCTGCTAAGAATACCTGCGACTTACCCTCCTGCCCCCAGCGCTGCACCAAGGCTAGTTCATGCCACTATATTAAAGTTATTGGAAATAGTCTAATAGTCATAATCTCCTCCTCCTCCTCCATCGTTTTCTCCCTGCAAGAAGCTAGAGTGCTTGAAGATGAACGTAACAACTGTTGATGTCTTCTGGAAAGTCGCAGATGGTCCCTGGACTTCAGCAACTCAGAGCAACTTTTGAAACTGGTATCCTCCAGAGTACCAGTTTCATAAATTAGCCTTAGTCATGCAATTAAGATGAGAGTGGTCACTTCTTCAGTATTTCTACAGAGATTTCCCTTTCCTCTAGCCACAGTGGTTGTCCTCATCACCTGATGTGGATGCAAGAAGAGCAGGCTAGTTCCAAAGGCTCTCATGCCCTTCTTAAAAGCAATTACATCATGGAGAGTTAGCAATGTGCAGCATGTGATAAGACGTTATTATATAATGTGATTTATTCCCGTGGATTACCAATTATCTAGCCCTTTTATTTCTCTTATGTTTCAAGCTTTTTCCCTGAATAGCAAATTTGTTAGTCATGACAAGTAAGGACTTAGTCATAAAAGACAACTGTTTCAACGAATTAATCCTTATTTTTCTCCATTATCAAGAGCTCATTTTGAAGCAAGATAGGCAAACCTCTACTTTCCTATTAGAGCAGGTATAATCTGCCATCAGTAAGAATGCACTGAAGAGCCATCTTTTCTTAGCAGTTTTGTCACAAACAGTATTACATTGTCTGTATTGGAGACAATACTGTATTGTCACAAAGCTGCTCTTTTTACTACTTATTACCAGATTACTGGGTTAAGCAGCCTAGTCAGAACATTACTTTTCAGCCAGATTCAGGAGTGGTCAGAACCTCCTTGAGCTTGTGAGCTTCTTCCAGGCTGTTCTGGATGCCTGATGGAAGGTATGATTTACAGTTTATTGGGAAACTGCTTCACATAAAACATGAACTATCAAGATACAGACAAAAGGAGTCATACTCCGCTGCTGTAATCTTAGGCATTAGCATTATTAATTTCTTTCCTTTCTGAAACCACGCATTTTTTCAGACTGCGTACTTACAAGCGTATTGGCTTTGTGTGGCAAGGTTTTGGTAAGGGGGGGGGGGGGGTGTTACAGGGGTGGCTTCTGTAAGAAGCTGCTGGAAGCTTCCCTTGTGTCCAACAGAGCCAATATCAGCCGGCTCTAGGACAGACCCACTGCTGGCCAAGGCCGAGCCCATCAGTGATAGTGGTAGCGCCTCTGTGATAACATATTTAAGAAGGAAAAAAAGTTGCTGGGACAGACAGAAACTGCAGCCGGAGAGAGGAGTGAGAACATGTAAGAGAAACAACCCTGCAGACCCCCAGGTCAGTGCAGAAAGAGGGGAGGAAACACTCCAGGCGCCAGAGCAGAGATTCCCCTGCAGCCCGTGGGGAAGACCATGGTGAGGCAGGCTGTCCCCCTGCAGCCCAGGGAGGTCCATGGTGGAGCAGATCTCCACCTGCAGCCCACGGAGGACCCCACGGTGGAGCAGGTGGGTGCCTAAAGGAGGCTTGAACCCCGTGGGAAGCCAGCACTGGAGCAGGTTCCTGGCAGGACCTGTGGATCTGTGGAGAGGGGAGCCCACAGAGCAGGTTTTCTGGCAGGACTTGTGACCCCGTAGGGGACCCACGCTGGAGCAGTGTGCTCCTGAAGGACTGCAGCCTGTGGGAAGGACCCACGTTGGAGAAGTTCATGAAGGACTGTCTCCCATGGGAGGGAGCCCATGCTGGGGCAGGGGAAGAGTGTGATGAGTCCTGCCCCTGAGGAGGATGAAGCAGCAGAAATAACGTGTGATGAACTGACCGTAAACCCCACACCCCGTGCCCCTGCGCCGCTGGGGGGGGGATAGGTAGAGAATCCGGGAGCGTGTCTGAGAAGAAGGGAGGGGTGGAGGGAAGGTGCTCTGAGATTTGGGTTTACTTCTCATTACCCTACTCTGGTTGACTGGTAATAGATTGAGTTAATTTTCCCAAAGTTGAGTCTGTTTTGCCTGTGATGGTAATTGGTGAGTGATCTCTCCTGTCCTTATCTCAACCCATGAGCCCTTTGTTATATTTTCTCTCCCCTGTCCAGCTGAGGAGGGGGGAGTGATAAAATGGCTTTGGTGGGCACCTGGCATTCAGCTAGGGTCAACCCGCCACAACAAGAAACACCACTATAGCTAAAGTTTGCTTGGGTTTATTGAACAGGCACCAGACTGCAAGAGAATTTTCTTGCTACCAGTACTACAAAAGTAAAAGAGGGCAAACCTTGATGTCATCTCATTTTCCTATATTTCAGGCAAGTTCTCCAGCTGGATACTGGTTTAGATCACACTGGCAGATTAGATACAGTGTGACAGCAAATTGATTTTTCCTGAAGAAATTCTCAGGCTGAGCCAACCTCAGCTGGGACAGTTCACTAAACAGCCCAAGATGTCGGAGGTCTCCAAAAGGAATAACAAATCCACTCCTCAAAGACTGGGACGAAGTGGGACAGCCATAAGAGAACAACGAGATTCCACTTCTTTGCAGGTGAGCCACCAATCCAAGAAGGGGGCATGGGATAGAGGTTCTGAACAATGGCAGAATGTGGATTCTGATAGAGAGGTGGTCCCACGGAAATAAGGGAATAGATGCTTGGGCATTTCAGAAGTGAAAAACCAATTTCCTATCCACAGAGCCAAAAGAATGTTGCTTCCTTTCATTGTTTCTGGGCTCTAGGAACGAGCTCTGGAGTTGGGAAGGCGCTTCAGGAGAAAAAGAACAACAAGGTTGAATTTCTGCTGTCTTTAACAATTCAGTGCAATGAACAGACACCAGTACTGGCCAGGGGTGTAACTTATCAGCAGGAACAGCAGCTTTAATGTAGATTCCATTGATCCTGGTGTCTCAGCAATGGCCACTGAGATGAAATTTGATGATATGCTTGTGTCATCAGTGCTGAGATATGTCTATGGGTAAAAAGGTGGTAAAGGATTTCTTCCAGAAGGTACCAAAAAGGTTGGGATCCCCATGACAAAAAGCAATTTTAAATTGCAAGGATAGTTAGTGTCCCACAGATGCCAGAAAACACATGTTATGAGTGCCTTAGGGAAAATGTTGACAAAGCCAGAACATAGTGCTTAACAGGAAGAAAACGAAAGAAAGAAAGAAAGCGAGAAAGCAAGCAAGGAAGCCAAAGACTGAAGAACAGGCAATAAAATGAGCTAAAAAGTGCTGAGAAGGCAGCTAGGAGGAACTGAGATACAGAAACAATCTAATCTGCATACCCACACATCACCAAAGGCAAGGAGACATATTTATAGTTTAGGAGAGACTGGGATAAAAGACCATTGGTCCAGGTAAAGGAAAAATTTAATAACAAAACGTATAGGATCTGCATAACTGACAGTCACCCAAGATGATTATCCCAGAAGCAATATTTCCCTTGGTCAGACAGGTAATGATTTCTTTGGTGATCCAGGGCCACAGGGTTGCCTTTCTCACACCTCCACAGAAAGGTCAGATTTGCAACTAGGGTACTGCCAGTCAAAAGATACTCCATCAGAAAATGTTTTGGCTATGCTAGCAAGGAGTTTAAGAACAGCCAATGTTTCTGATTTGCAAAACACTTCAATATATGCTTAAAGTGTATATATATATATATAAAAAAAAGTATGTTAAGTACGCACATAAATCTCAGTCTTCATATAAATTATTCACATTATGCAAAGTCATATATATCTAGTTAACTCACCTATAAAAACATGGGTTTGCTAAAAATAAGTAAATCTGGTTTTACCACTTTGTATAAAACAGCAAAATGTTTTTGTTGATTATTCAATACTCAAAATATTTTTCCAAGTTACAATCCTTTCATTTGGATTACTCGATAAATAATCCAAATAAAAAGGACTGTAACTTGGAAGAAGAAAAAAAAATTGTCTTCCTTAACTATAGGAAGCTATAAAGCAATCATAAAAATCCCAACTAAACAACCCTGAACCCACTAAAAAATACACAACTCCAAAACACAACGCCTCCACACTGCACACCAAATTTCATTGTGAGGGAGAACATGTCCATTGTCAAACCGCCCCCATCTTTATGCATGAAGATCCAGAAATAGTTAAACAGCATTACAGGCAGATGATGCCATCTTCTGGTGTCACTTACACAGCTGTTGATTTAAAACCACGATGACTAGTCTAGTCAGATCATCATCAGGAAGATAGGGGATGATGTTATTTTAAGCATCACTTTATCCCCAGGGCATGGTTCAATGAAATAACATTAATTCAGGAAGAGTCAGTGAAGCATTAACAGCGATGGTGGGAAAGCGAGCACGAGGCTGCCATCAATTCACAGCGAGCTGCCACCAGCCTGTCCCCAGGGGGTGAAGTCGGGGCACACGGGCTACATGGCAGCTTGCTGAAGCAGGGCCTTACATCTCCGTCAAAAATCAGTCTGAACTGCCAGTGAGGTTTTGAAAGTGTAACTATTAACTGTGCCTAGCCTTGGTCAGTTGATCACCTTCTGCCCCATTAACTTCTTTCTGCTATCCTTAGGAGAGTTCAACAGCTGACAGGCACAGTACTAGTTTATTTTTCAGACATTTCTGAATAGATAAGATCTTGCCAGAATACGATAGGATAGGTATGGTGCTGTGGTCAGAGTCTTTTCACTGTACCTGTCAGAACTCTGAGGAAGTGGTTGTGTACTCCTGTCAGACAAAAAGATTTAGGCCAATATATCTGTTCCGTTACAAGTTTTCTCTTATCATTATCTGCTATAGTATAGCCTTGATTAATTGCCTCCCTCCTTCGTTTGCCCCTTGCTCTCTAATTGATCTTTCTACATTATCCTCCCTGTGTAATTACATTTGTATTAGAGTTAAATCAGTGTGTAATGGATTGAAGCCAGATTGGACTAAACAGATTTTCCCATTCTTAGTCACAGTAACAACCGTAACTGTAGAAAAAAAAAAAGCAGTGTAACTGGGGTAGAGGGGAAAGGCTATTCTGGCACACCGTCAGGGCTCAAGACATCTCTCATTTTCTGCACAGGAGATTTTGGGCCATCACGTCTCTTCATGCCTGCACATCCACTCGCCCCGAGACTGGGGAGGGATGCTGGGTTGCACTACATAATTTTTGCAGTTGGTACAGGGACTACCCCATTCAACACTACTGCGTACAGAGCAAGAATGGGAAGATGATGCTGATACTCAGAGAAAGGAGTGGACAAAGCCACTGAGGAGTGGACATAGCCCATGGTCAGGAAGCAGTTCAGTTGCTTCACTGTTATTCCCTTCTAGTTTTTAGATTTTAGTCCTATTCCAACTACATTAATTTTTTTTCTTTGAACTATAATTACTGGGTCACAATACAGACTGTGATTAAATGGGGTTAAATTCATAGCAAAATGTAACTTGCATGGGTGCTCTTCATTTTTTTTTTTTGAGATTACACCATTAAAAAATGCATTTTGAGATACACTAGGTGACTCGGAAACAAGCAAGCTACTGAGAAAACAGGGAACTTAAAACTCCCTTTTCCTCCTGTATCACAGAAAGGCACTTCAGAAACAAAAACGTTCTCACATTAGGGAATGTCATTTTGGGTACTGACCGTCACTGCAGCAGGATGGCACACAGTCAAACCAGTTTAGGGACACGTGAGAACCTCACATCACCTAGCTTCAGACACTGCTGTTGGGTTTCTGCAAGTAGGATGCTGGTATTCCTAGGTTCTCCCTTACGCAGTTCAGCGAAGGCGCAACTACCTTCAGTTAACAGAAGTCATGTGAAAGCATTCTGAAGTCACTCCTTTAAGAAGGCTCTGTATTCACTAGCAGGAGGATAAGACACAGAAGTTCAGTGCTTCGTGAGCTAGGTGCTTAGAAGTACAGAAAATGTATGAGCAAAAATCGCAGCCTGCTTCCAACTCATTCTTAGCCAGTGGACTTTCTTACCAAATGGAAATGAAATCAGTATTACATTCCCCTTCTGGCCATTTACATAAAGCTTTGTAAAGAAAATTACCCAAATATATTCCCATTTCATACATATGCTATTCTTACACATTATCACTGGCCTACAAGAGAAATGCTGCCGTTAAATGCATTTAGGCACTCTGCAAATAGCTAGAAAGCTGCTTTATTTCTGTGTAGGCTACAGCAATGTAGCAGGGTATCTGTCAAAGACAAGCAACAGGCTCTCCAGAATTAAAAACTCCAGACAATGCAGTTACGGTAGGATGTGCTGGGAAGCACAACAGCCCTCATTGTGGATCTGCCCTGGCTTCAAGTAACACTTCCCTCACCCTGAAACGGCCTGTTCTCTTCCCAAGAAACCCCCTTCCAAGCAGCTGCCTGCTTCAGGGCACTTCCCAGGTACGAGTGGTTCCACACTGGGGCTCCACACGCTGACACACCACTGCCTCCACACTGGTTGGTCTGGATGCCTTTCCTGAGAGATTAACCTGACCCAGGGTTGCTTTGGCTCACAGACAGCAATCACCCGTATCTAATGTCTTCCACGTAATTAGCTGGTTAGATCAGAAGAAAAACAATTATCCACCATGTGCCTTTATTCACATGTAAACACTTGGACCTTAACGGCTAACCCAACTTAAATTGCCTGGGTCTGCTGCTACACAGGAAACATTTCCTCTCCCTTTTACAGAGATGCCTTTCTTTTTTCCTTCTTTCCCAATTAGCAGTTTACTGTGAAGACATGCTTTAATTTATGAAGGTTATTCTCCATCCTTCTAAGAAGTCTGAATATTGCAAAACCTAAAAGTAGAAGAAATAAGGAAGTGAGATTTGAAACCGTTTCTCTGAAGTCAAATCCAGGAAGTCAGTTGAGATGACAGCCCTGTATAAAGTGTTTAGTTTGCTGTAGCCTTCAGAGCTTTCCTGTTTGAAGATGTGAATTTCTACCAGGGCACTCTATTCTGAAGGTCAGAGTAGTTCTTCCTGAATGGTACTGGAAATAGAGGAAGGCTGACTAGGTGCAAGCATGATGCCGCGTCCACTTGAGGATAACTCTCTCACCTCCTGGAAGGCTGCACTGTCTGAAGATTCTGCTTCAAAAATCACAATTACTATAATAAGGAAATAGGAAACATTTCTGTTATTTTCTACAAAGGAGTTGGAGTAGTATAGGAAAATGGACTATCAGGGAAGGCAAAGTAGTCTTGAAGTCAGAGCCTCAGGAAAACTGTGAAGGGCTGCAGTAACCGTCATCTTGTTGGGGGGGAAGCCACACATACAGACTACTGTAGAGGATGAAGAAAGAGGAACAGCTCTGTAAAGAGAATATTGTTTAAGATATTGTTTGGAAAGGGGAGGAAAAACCCTATAGCAGAATTGGCAACAAGATGCCTACAGTTAAAATACGTATCAAAACTCCACTCAATCTATAGATTAAATAAATTAGATAAAACTTATCAGAAAAAGAATCATCCTTCTCTAATATCTGACATTTAAGGGAAAACTCTGCACATTACACTTGTAGTCCAATATAAATTGCTGTAGATAAACTACATTCAAAAAATCTTACCTGAACATTCCCTAATACGTAATAAAGCAGAAATCACTATTGCAGAAATGCATGACTGCATGATGTTCAAATAAGGGGATTAAAGAAGAACATCATAGCCTCAACACACACTTTTAAAACAGTGCACAAAAATAACTCAGTCATTGGTATTCCCTGCTGTATACCAGTATCAGGAGAAAGCAGAGACTTTCTAACAATACTCCCCCCCCTTTTTTAATGAAGTTTTCTATGGACTACAGTATTATTCATCATGCTCCTTTTCTTGCACTTGAGGCACACAATTAATTGCTAAAAATTCTGAAGATGACTATCATAGTTCTACTTTACAGGAAACTACATCAATACTAATTCTTTAAATGCAATGTATGGCATACTTACCATTATAGCCTTTGGAGTTTATGAAATCCTTTCCTCCACCTCACATTTTTCCACAATCTATTAAAAGTCAGAAGCTCCAGCTAGAAGTTTTTTTTAAGTAATTAGATGAGTATTAGATGAGTATACCAAGTCATGGATGCACAGCAATCTTAGAGACATTTTCAGTCCAATTTACCATGAAAGTGATCTACGTTTGTAGCGAGAAGAGTCTATGTTACAGAGCTCAGTAGCTGTCATTTGCTAAAGCGAACAACTTTCAATCTGCAGAAGAAATGACTTCACATTTTCATTAAACCTCAAAAGGGTTTTGGGAATATTTTAGAGAAGCAAGGTTATTTTTATCTGTCAAGGAGAATAACTTTTTTTCTTTTCAGACACAGTTTTGCAACAATTCTGCTTTAAAAAAAATTCATTCATACTTCAGACTACATAGGTCACAGTCATTCCCAGAAATTAACCCGGCTCTACAGAAAACCTCAGACATACCTGAAAAGATCACGTACATGTAACGAACAATTTGCCAGGGAGCAGCAGTTCCAATGAAGACACGGTGCAGAAAGTGATAAACAAACATGCATTTGCAAAGGTGTCTCCCCCTTGTGCTGACACCCCGCATCCTGCCATCATGCCTCGCCTGACCAAGGCAGTGACACTGAAAGTGTCGTGGGTTCCTTTGACTATTCTCAGCAGATATAATCTATTATCATCTCTCCTTGAAGACCTCATACTGAATAGGAAATAAAGCATCAGTTAAGCAAAAAAATAGTTAATTTTAGACATCTGAGTTTCTGACAAGCTCTTGGTATTTAAAGCTCTGCAAGTGTTTTTAACTGTCAGAACTTTTAACTTACAGAACGTATGACAAAACATGTTTAAGCACAACTTAGATTAAAAATAGCTCTTTATATAAAAAGCCAAGAGGAAAAATACACTGACTGCGTGACATATAGGCAAATCATTATCTTGACTTTCTTTGGGGAGGGTGGACTGGACTAGACAATGTCCCAAGGTTCCTTCCAACCTCAATGATTCTATTATTTATAAGAAATACAGAAACATTAACCAAATCACAGGTAGAGAACCAAACAGCAGAAAATTCAAATGATTCACCCAAAGTAATAGCAAAAGTTTCTTTGGCAGAAAAGAAACTGTCTCATCCTGATTATTCCCAGGTCATGGGTCCCAGCTACCAGACCATCCCTCCCCTACCGTATACTCTAAGCACAGGAAATAATCACATAAACTGAAACCTTTTGGAAAAAGGTGCATATGCTTTGGTCAAAATCATCAAAAAACCCACTAACTGCCTCTAAAATTTACACTTATATTGCTTGCACATTGTGAAATAAACACATATGCAACATGTCCATGTTTTGATATGTATTTTTATTTCCCTGCAGTTTTCACTTATCAAGAACAAGTAACAGGGAAAGTTGTCTGAACTAGTGCATAAACAAACATTCTGAAACACCACTACACGTATCTAATTTACAAGAACCGTATAAAAAAAGTCACTAAAACACTACACTACGAAGGTGTCCAACGCTTACAGTCAGACTTTTTCCAACCCGTTACTTGCCTTGTAGCCACAGGAAAACTCTCCAAAATTGAAAAGACAATCTTGCCACAACCCTCCCTCCCCCCCACCACCCGGGATGGCTCGATATCTAGACATCCAATAATTAATTATTGCAATGATATATAATGCAATACATACCTGGTAAAATATCCTTTATGTGGTGTGTTACAGTTTTAAAGCCGGTTAAAATATGCAGTCTTCAGATAAAATGTAATCAGTTGAAAATTTTCTCATATCTGCACAATTTTATATGTGCTAGATGCATAATTTTCCTAGTCAGTTTTTTTCCTGTGTAATTATTTTTTATAAACTGGTATTATAAATAGAAATATACATTCAAAATATATGGAAAAGTGAGTTACTACATTAAATTTGCATGTATCGATCCATCCCTTTCCCCTGCACAGTAATAGAAAATACTATTTTGCCTTGAACTTCATATTTGACAGTGAAATGCCACTAAAGTATTTACCAAAAAGTCCATCTAGTCAAATTGTGAAACAAAATGAACCAAGTGAAAACTTTACATTTTCTTTAGAAAAAAATTACAAGAATTTTGTTTCCTAGCTATGAATCTTTAACTTTTTTTTTTTTAGACACAAAGTTGGATTTATTTGTACAAGATACAAAATGTAAACATGGCAAAATAAATAGTTAAAACAAGTGATGCAGGATCCCATTTCATGCTCATGATCCCATTAAAGAATTATTTTTTAATCCATTCAGTTGCAAATTCAAGTGCAAAAGCATGATGATGAATATCTACTATTCAAGTAACAGAAATAATATTGATGATACAAATAAACTATTTTACAAGGTAGTGATTTTCCCAATTTTACAAAATTTACATTATATATCGACTTAATACACGATATAATGATAGTCCATTTAGGTCCATTTTAGTTCTCTGTGATCCACAGAGTGCTGTATTTTGCATTCAGTTGGAATATAAATGACTACACCATTAGCACAGGTTGAGACTCTGGTTTGAGGTTATGTCACTTCCATGGCTACTGTTGTCTCTGCTATGCCATTTAAACCCAGTCGTTCTGGTTCATGGTTCTCTCTGTAATAGAAGAAATATTCGGTAGTTACAGGTAGAACACAATTATTTCCTTACATAGTTTTAACTATTTCCTGTTTTTACACAGCTGTTACACAGATCAGGGAGAACCTTGACACATACACTAGAAACAGATTATTTGAAACTAAATACTGGCATTTAAGAACTGCTTTTACTCCACTAACAATGCAGTCCCTTCTACAAGATTATTGCATTTAACTGTAAATTACCAGCCTGAATTATGGATAAGAGTACTGAAGATCTCCTGAAGGAGCAAAGTCAAGATATACCATGATGACTCAGTATCAAATATTCTGTTAGTGAGCAAAGCATTGTTCTAACATAATTCCCCCCTCCACATCCCAATTCCACTTTAGCACTAATGCAAAAAATCTTAAATGCTTTTCTAATTTATTATCATTCTCTGTAGAGAAGCCTACAGCTTATTCAGCCAAGGTGGTACTCTTCAAGGCATTTACTGACATGACTTGAAATACCCCTCTGACTTGAGGGAAATAAGAACTAAATGCATTAGTGATATAAAAGTATGCTTTAAGGTATGACTGCTAATTTAGAAACACCTTTTTCTCAATCTATGCAGTGACTAAATTATACATGCAATTTTCCATCTCAAAAAGCATTTTTTAACCTCTCAAGAAGCATTATGACATAACCAGTAAGCCACATTTGCTAATATCCATTTTTTATTTTTCTAATTCATAAACAAATGTAACTTTTTTTAAACATCACACAATCCAGCAGAGACTTAAAACAAAGCCCAAATATTGAAATTTTCACAAAACTTAGCCAACTGCAAGCTCCTGCCACTCCTGCAAAACATCTTCTAAGTATCCTGAAATAAGAATGCTGCTGTTCAATGAGAATGAATAAATATCTATCTATATACATAAGAGGCAGGCTGGCACATATCTAGTTTATATTTTACATAAATATGTAACACATATATCCATATGTATATATAAAATAGGTATGTGCCAGCCTGCATCTTACAATATGGGTACACAAAGTTCTGGAGAGAACACATGGAGAGTTTGATAGAATCCACCTGAGAATGCTGCACAAGAAGGGACAAATGAAAATTATTAAAATGAAGCCATTTTAAACATAATAGAAGTTTACCAAAACTACTGGCACCTAACATCAGTGCCAATTATGTGGGGGTTAATCTCCGAAAATCAGCTCTTGAGGTTTGTCACGGCCATGCTGAAGACACCAGCAGCTGGACGTTTTTGTGAGGCTGAAGCTATACTGAGAAGTCTGAGAGGTGGAAACAATTCTATTTAGTGCTCTAGTGCAGAGTTGGGCGCATCTATGGAGACATGTAGGACAAACCTAACTTAAAATTGCTCCAACTTGCTACACGCTTACCTTGCTATACTGCTGATGGCACTGCTAGGAGTTACCTTTGGCACTCTGTCCATACTGGCAGCAACTGTGGCGAGTTTTAAGGCTGTTGGCGATGGTGCTGAAGTCCTTGTATTGATATGCACATTGACTGGAGAAACAACACTGACATTGTTGAGGTGCACTGTGTTTGTCAGGCAAGAATTGTTCATGGGAAGCGTTTGAGGGCTGCTTGTGCACAATGCTGGAATTAAGTGGTTTGTGGTGGTGTGGCCAACTGTCCTTACAAGCTGTACAGTTGAAATCCCTGGGCTGGATGATAAAGCCATGTTGGTGGAGTACAAAGTTCTAGAGGTTCCTGTTACAAAACAAACATTGTTAATTAACAAGATGCCATTCCTTAGATTCAAAGCCAAAGATTAACATCAAGGGTAATACTTTAAGTATATATGTCATTGGAATTGTGCAACAATCTGTTTTTTTAGAGATTCACAAAATGTGAAATTTTAGAAATATTTCTAGTTAACATTAGAAATATTTCACTTTTTTTTTTTCATTCACAAGAACATCAGAAAGTTACTGTATGACAAAGAACGTTTATATTGCCCAACTTTGTAGGCCTCATTCTAGGTGCCTCAAATTAAAGGGGCAACATTCCCCATGAATTAAACTGAATGGCGAACACCTTAGCTAGGCAACCTCAGAGACTAACTGTGAAGCCAAATTCTGATGCTTTGAATCACCTCCTCACCTCCTACCTTGTTCTGCTGGCAATGTAAAGAGGTTTTGGGGACCAGTCCCTCTCTAGACAGCAAAACTAGGGGTCTAAGACTAGGCAAAGTAGAGAACTCCTTTCAGATTATGTGGCAGTGCTCTGTTTGCATTCCTGAGTTGTGAGAAACTTCAGGTTTCACAGTGTATATTCAAACCAGAGGTTCTCAAATTTCATCTTGGTATCCTAGCCATTCACTGTTCTGATTTTTATCACAGGGGAACTAGATATATTTTCCCCTAGACTCTTAATCCTAAAAATGTGGCTTCAGCTGTCCTGGTTTCAGCTGGGATAGAGTTAATTGTCTTCCCAGTAGCTGGTACAGTGCTATGTTTTTGAGCTAGGTATGAGAAGAATGTTGATAACACACTGATGTTTTCAGTTGTTGCTAAGTAATGTTTAGTCTAAAGTCAAGGATTTTTCAGCTTCTGATGCCCAGCCAGCAAGACGGCTGGAGGGGCACAAGAAGTTGGGAGGGGACACAGCCAGGGCAGCTGACCCAAACTGGCCAACAGGGTATTCCATAACATGTGACGTCACATCTAGTATATAAACTGGGGAGAGTGGGGGTGGGGGAATCGCCGCTCAGGACTAACTGGGTGTCGATCGGCGGGTGGTGAGCAATTGCAGTGTGCATCGTTTGTATATTCCAGTCCTTTTATTATTACTGTTGTCATTTTATTAGTGTTATCATCATTATTAGTTTCTTCTTTTCTGTTCTATTAAACCGTTCTTATCTCAACTCACGAGTTTTACTTCTTTTCCTGATTTTCTCCCCCATCCCACTGTTGGGGGGGGAGTGGGGGGAAGTGAGTGAGCAGCTGTGTGGTGCTTAGCTGCTGGCTGGGGTTAAACCACGACATAGGCTAACATTTCCTAATTTACAAGTCTTCCTATCCTAAACAGGAATAGCTATTTTACATCATTGCCACTTACAGCTTTAGAACAGTAACAGAAGTCTAATTTTATATGCATAATATTTGCAAATGGTTTTCATCAATCTTAAAGCTGTGTACCATGTAATGGCATGGTATACCACCATGTGCCTGATCTTATACCCATTGAAACATTACCCTCTCAGGTATGATCTTACAGAATTAAACATAGATGTCTTTTTCTTTCCTGGAACTGTTCCAGCATATTGATTTTATTCAGTTGTGTTTTTTCTCCTTCTATTAATTTCATATTATCATTAACCCAGCCTGGCAGAAGGTCTATAAAACTAATCACATCATTAGCTGTTAAAACAACAAATTACTCTAAAAGCCTTTTATTTGTTATGGCAGTCAAATGCCAAATAATATTTGTCTCTCGGCAACATGGCTACTGCACCAGCATGACTGACTTTACTGCCTTCTGATAATGGAGGTTCAGAAGAAGGGGTGGGGGGAAAGTAGCGAATGCCAACATCTATACTTTTGCCTGAATTTGGGAGGAACCCTAAACGTAATGAAACCTGAAACTTCTAGCAATTCTTTTGACATTAGTGTAAGTAGCCTATTAGTAAGTTTGTCTGAATACGCAAGTGAGATAATGACTAAATAACGTAGCAAGTTTTCCATTTCCTTCTCAAACTACTTGATGTTTAAAGCAATTGATTTTTTTAACTACACATTCACCATGTTTTTAAAATGCTGTCACTTATGCTTTTGAACAAAACAGATTATTAAAACACAAAAGCCGACAAAAGAAAACAGAAACAATACCCTTCCAATGTAAAAGAGCATTTGGTAGTTTTATTACCATACTAACCTACATGCCATTGCACAAAAGTATTTTAAAGAACAATCTTTAAAAAGTATCACCATTAATATATTTGATTCTTTTTGTTTATTAAATAGTGTTGTAGAAATCAGAAGTAAGATCAGTTGACATATTCACAGCTCACACTAGACCCCGGGTTTTAAGAAATCATCACCTGAAGGCTGGACAACACCATTAATATTGTTGTGGCTGGTGTTTTGTTCCTTCGTTACCTCACTGCGACTAGGAGCAGGTGCACTAACCACTGCAGATGCAGCAAAGTGGGCGCTGGCTGAATCAAGTGTTTTTGACATACAGTCAGAGGTGCTGGAGCCCTGTGGGAGTTAAAAAAAAAAATAATTTTTTTTCTTTATAACTATCCGAGTACAAAATTAAATAGAATGTTAGGATTGCTATAATGCACAATTACCAGCAAATAAATAAATACATCTTCTAAATGTAATCTAATGCACTGTAACATTAAATATTTCCGTATCACAAATCTGATAAAAAGTTGAAAATTAGCATCCAAATGAGCGTCAAGTAAGCCCTGCGCAATTCAGCCAGTCAATGGCAAATGCAGTTCTTAGCACAACAGATCACTTCCATGATGTGTTCTTCAGCCTGGAGAAGAGGAGGCTCCGGGCAGACCTTACAGCAGCCTTCCAGTACCTAAAGGGAGGTGTACAAGAAAGATGGGGAGGGACTTTTTATCAGGGAGTGTAGTGATAGGATGAGGGGTAATGGTAGATTCAGATTAGATGTGAGGAAGAAGTTCTCCACTGTGAGGGCAGTGAGGCACTGGAACAGGTTGCCCAGAGAGGTTGTGGCTGCCCCATCCCTGGCAGTGTTCAAGGTCAGGCTGGATGGGGCTTTGAGCAGCCTGGTCTAGTGGAAGGTGTCCCTGCCCATGGCAGGGGGGTTGGAACTAGATGACCTTTAAGGTCCCTTCCAACCCAAACCATTCTAGGATTCTATGTGTTTGAGAAGCTTCCTCAAAGAAAACAACTATGCCTTCTGTCTTCTGTCTCCAAGCAGCAAATACACTGCAACAGCAAGTCTAACAAATTTTCAGTATTTATGGTACATTCATTCTCACGGAGTAATCTGTACCACGGCATAATTGCCCACCGCATTCTGGAAGTACGTATCTTTTATTAGTCCAGTTTCTCTGAAAGCATGGTAAGTACCCGAAAGACACCCTGAAATGGCAAATGTATCATTCTTCACAATTTCAATTTATATTAACTAAGAAAGTGACTTTGCATAGACATTCAGAGTGTCTTAAAAATCCAAAATTCAATCCTTTTGTTTAAAATATTCTGGTATCATGTCTTTACACTTACAAAAAATGTAATCAGTAACCACCAGTACAGAATCCCTGATTAATCAAAGTAGAAAACACTGAGGGGAAAGGACAAACACCACTGGCAATGTAATATGCTCAAAGTAAAGCAAGTTTTCCTAGTAATACACAACAGCAACAACTGTTGTATTTTCTTGGTAAGAAACTAAGAGAAAACTAAGCTCAACAGAGAAACATATATTCTTCCCTTGCAAGGCATTACAGAGAAAAAATGTGATTCTTTTAGAAGACAGAAGTAGTAACACTGGGGATGGGGAAGGAATCAAACTGAATATGCAAAACCATGTTTTTCCTCTCAGAAGTTACCAATTTTTAATACTCACTGAACACCTGTTCATAACAGAGTACATTACCTCACAAAGTAGTTTTAATAAAGAAGTCTGTTTGGAGCACATACATAAAGGAGGATAAAACCAGTGAATATCGTATGACTTGACAAAGCACCGAATCTTTCTACACTGACCGACTCTGTGAACGCAACTAACACATTAAAATATGAAGTCTCTTACGTAACTTTTAAAATGCAGCCATGATATGTAACTTTAAAAGAAAAAAACCCCACAGGTTTTGATGTTGAAACTGAAAATATTATCTCATTCCAAATAGAAAAATGAAAGAGAGGTATTTGTACTAGCTACAGCTTAAGCTGCCTTCTGGGCACTACATAGCAAACTGGAAAAGCATCTTGACCAAAAGCATTCTACATTCATTCTAAAATTCAACATATTTACCGAGGTGTTATGAACTTATAAGAGAAATGAAAAACACAGTAAGCAAAAAGGAAGATAGCAGCATATGACAACAGTTAAGGTGCATTACCTGTGCTTTCAGATGTGTCTGTTGTGAGGAATGCTGAGATTGCTGTTTCTGCTGAAGCTGAGCAAGTTGTTGCCTCTGCATTTGAACTAACTGCTGTTGATGTGTCTGAAATTGTTCCTCTGTGATACCCCCTGTTACTACAGAAAAGAAAGTGAAGCCAGTGTTAAATAAGCCTGCAGAAAACAAATACATCTAGAATGCAAGACTGCATCCATGTTGGATAACAAGTGGTTGAAGACAACATACATCGTGTTAGATGCTTGCAAAGACCTTCATATATTCTTATGTAAAGGAGAGGTCAAGCTACATTTGTTTATTGTGTTCTTTTAGTGTAGAATCAATTTATAACAGAAGATTTCATAGCTTTTGTTGCTTTTAAGCAGTTTCTAACTTTGGTGGTTTTCTCTCCAGTAGCTTTATGCAAAAGCTTGAAGAAATTATTTTCCTAGCTTTCAGAAAACAAGCATGTCCTAAAAATCTTAGCTGAAGAAGTAGTACACTGCGCTGAGCTGGGTGTCTTCTCTTCCAGTGAGCACTTGGAGTTTATTCCTGTACAACTTTCCTTCCTACAGTCCCTTGTTATTGCCCTTTTCTCTGACACCAGAATGTAAAGGAAGCATATGCCTGGTATTCGAGAACACCTACTTCAACAGCACAACCAGAATTCATATATTTAAATAGTTCGTTACCAACCCTCACCTGAAAGGACTGTGAACTAATATACGACAAAGCTAATCTCCAGGTCTAAAACTTAGTGTTTGCAAATATCACAAAGCACTGTTTATTTAGCAAATCCAGTTTGACCCTTCTATTTCACACTTTTTTTTTCCTGAAGGAAGTGCTTAAGTTTCACCTGAACAGGATTTTCTCCTCCAATTAATTTTTTTTAAATTGAATAAGAGTTTAACAGTGACATAATATATTTGTTTATGAGAACCAGGTTAATGCAACCCCAGTAGTATCATAGTCTCAACAAGTGAAGGGAATGGTGAAGTCAGAAAAGCTGTTCTCAATATTCTCCCCCCAAAGAACTGCACACTTGATAAACTGAAAATACTGTCAAATGTTCCACGTTAAAACCTGAGTTTTGTGCAGTTGATGCTAACCTGAGAACTAAGTTCTCCTAGGAGTAAGTAAAAAGAGCATTCACTTTTCAAAGATTCCCATTAAGTACCTTTCATCAGTTTATTCTGAACTAGATTTTTCAAAGACTGAAGCCGTCACTCATCTCAAACACCTAGATTCTGCAGGAATATAATCTTATCAAAAGACACTGAGCTAACATTAGAATATGAAGTGATCCATCTTTCAGGGTCTGGCTCTTTCATTTACTAGTTGTAATACTCACAGTTGTCCTGAAATTGCATTCCAAATAAACACCAAAATTAAGACTGTGACTGTTTAGAAATTAGTAGCGAAACTTCCCTATTGCTACATTATTAAAACAGGCTTCAACCACAGTAAGAGGGCACTTAAAAATCCAATGACTTATACAGTTACTCCTCTGAGATAATTTCCAATGTATTTAAAATAAAATTTATTTCATATTTAGCTTTACTTTGTTCCTCTTGAAGATTCTTACCTATTACTACAAGTACTTGAAGTTCAGTCAGCTAAACTTCCTAAGTTCCCTCACAACAGTCTCCCCAAACGTGTTGCATTACTAAAGGCAACAGAGCCAAGAAGAGCATTATGGAACATTACATATATATGTATTTCTATTTTTAAGTTCTGAGGTAACAAATTCCAGAACATGTCTTTTATTTTATAAAAAAAAAAAAAAACCAAAACCATGTTTTGGAACAAGCTTATACGGCACAAAGAAATACCTAATTTGCATTTAGATGTAATTAACTATTATTTGTCTGCAGTACAGGGTTATTCATCTAGACTCAAAGTTGCATTCTTCTATGGACTGTAAAGACATAATGTAGAAAGCAGTCTCTCTGATCAAAGGATCATCTAATTTAGCCTACATATCAATTCTGCTTTCAGTCTCCCTTCCTTCTTAGCTTGACACAGACCACAAAGTCATGAAACACTCTATTACAAGGTACAGGGAAGATACTGTAGTAATGTAAAAATCACTTACTCTGCCTTTACATGCTTAAATGCCAGTCAGTTCACTACCTATTGACTGAACTCAGCTGTTAGCCTTGTTATAAACCAGCAGATGTTCATTTGCACATTTAAATATCATTTGCTTCTGCCAAATCAAACAACCAAAGGGTCCCAGAGAAAAAAAGATCGCAAACCTCCAGGATGTCCCAAGGTAGCCTTTAAGGTCATAGTTAAGTGCAAGTGTTCTACACTTCTTATAAAAGGTTCTATTTACCAGAATTTTAGCTTCCACTGCTGAATATCAGGATTTTCTATTTTACCATAGCCTGACTGTATTGAAATACTACAATGGAACAGGGTAAAAAAGTCAATGCGAAATTAAGTCTTCCAGACTCCTCTCCTCCTTGACGGCTTTGGTTTGGATTATTATGTCACTTCTCTTAGGATTTGAAGGCTTTAATCAAAGATCATCTTTCAGGCTGCACCCAAAGTACTATTAATTACTTCTACATGGTATTTAATTCTGGAAAAAAAATACCTCTAAAAGGTAAAAGACTGTTCTATAAGCAAAATTTTTCAACTGAGAATGCCATCATACACAGTTGTCTTTTGTATCTAGGGACATGGTAGCTAAACAGATAACTATTTGAGCAGGTCATTGGAACTGGCAGCCGAAGCAGACTGAAGCCAAATGCAACATTCTGACTGTACTGCAAGTTGCTGAAGATTTTGCCTAAAGCCTACTTCTTACTTCAGTCCCCAGATCAGCTGAATTACACTCTAGGAATCCCGCAAGCAACTTAAGTATTACTTAGCTGTTGTAAGTAGTACCTTCTACAAATTCCTGGTAACTTCCTTCCTCCATCATCAATCCTGATGATCAGTTGTATCCCTAGCTCATCAGTTTATCTCATTTTAGATTAAACGGAGAATTCTTCTGGAGGTGTCTCTGGAAAAAAGACCAACTAACTTCGCCAGAGAGAGTGTGTAAGACTACGAAAAGTTTACACAACTGATAAAAGGGATCAGATTGTTTCAGTGACCTTGTCTCATGAAGTTCCTCAAATTCAGTTTTCCCACTTGCAGTTCTTATAACATGAGCAAGAGAGTAATTTCGCTTGAAACAGTGGTTCTTTATTCATGCACTGATTAGGCACTTCCAAAAAAAGACCAGTCACACATTTTTAAAGTAAGTCTTTTTTTCTGTTTGTACAATGCCTAGCATTTGAGGAAATACCAGAGTAAGAGTTGCTTTATTAATACAAGTGAAAAATACAATGTAGAGGTAACTTTGAATATTCTTGTGCACCGAAAACCAAAGCAAGCAACTCCAAGTCTTCTCTAAACTAAAAAAAAAAAACAAACAATCAGTTTAAATCCTGTCATTGTTTCCTCTACAGGCAGCTTTATGCTTACAGGTAAGTGTGCTATAAAAATCAACTGATTTCAACTATCATCTCCCAAAGAGAATTACTTTGATAAATGCAGTGATAGTACCTGTGCTCATTTAATGCACAACCAGACTCTGACCAGCCCTTTTAAAATTTACTCCCTATTTACTAATGAGAAAAATCTAACAGCAGTGCCTCTTGCTGGCTCAGTTATTTGGTGAAGAATTCTGCTGTCTATTGCATCTGATCCTTTACCAGAATTACAGGATCTGTTTTGTAATTTAAATCTGGAAAGAAAAAGTTCTTCCATAACCATAAATTTCCCTGCATAATGTACTTCAACTACTGAGTGATCTCTATTCTAATCTAAATGTATTCTTCAGACGATTTCTAAAATTATGTAACAGAAGTTAATTACTGTTCCTCTACAATGTGGCTTAGATCCACCAGATTTGGTTTTATGCATTTTTTTAGGTAACAGTCTCTCCCATCATTAAAATACATACTTCTCTATTCTTTCCTTTACTCCTCTTTCCCTAACAGTGCAAATCCTGAAGTACATGAGTGCTAGTCCACATACACAATATCAGGTCTGTCATTAATTTGCCAGATAGCACCAACAATATAGGTTTTTTTACTCTTGTTGATGGTATTACCTGAATCAGGAAGGGCTGACTTTTTTTTTCCTCATGTATACACAGTTCCCTACCAAAACACCAGCCCCCCTTTCCCTGAATATACTACTTAAATACTCTTCTCATTTTTCTTTTCTTATTATGTGCCATCTTTCCTATAGCTACTGGAGTTCTCTTCCACTGCTGCAATCTTCATTTATACTAAAAAGCCAAGCATGGAGATTTCACAAATCTCTTCAACCTTTTTCCTTCACTCATTTCTTCATATACTATTAAAATCAGATATATTAGCTTCCATCCCAAAATATTCTCCTAGTTTTTCAGGTAGACTTTCCCTTGGGGGCAGGGAGGGAAAGCCTCCCCAGAGCAGAATTCAAAGCCTCAAAGCTTTACATCTAGCTAACCCCTAGACAATCAATTGATATTACTACATTATCATGAAAAATTCTACAGAAAAAATAATCAACTTAACCTATATCTTTTTAAGCAACTTTCCTTACCTTGGTGTCATCATACTTTATTCATGCAAATAGAAATCTTGCAGTATTACTTGCTCTTGTTATATAAAGAGCTACCAGCAAATTCTCCGTTGCTCCTTAAAGCTTATAGTCCATGTTTCACATCCTTAACTCTGACAAATAGTATTCCTTTCTATTTTCTGCATTTGCTTTAACAAGACTTCTCTTGATGCTTATCAATAATCCCATCACACAAAACTGCCCCTTTCTGCTACAGGTGCAACTCTCCAGACCTTCAAGTTCCTTACAAAAAAAAATTATACAAAATATAACCATAGCACATGTCTGTTCTCTTCATAAAGCAGAAATATATTCTTGTGCAAATCTTTGCATGAGAGAGAGAACAATATAAAGGTTGCAAAGACTATACTGAAAAGTAAGTTATAAAAGTACTAGGCTGGAATAAATATTCTGTGTTTATGTCAGTACTACACTGATGTTACTTAGTAAGATAATGCTCAGTCTTTTTGGATGCTTCCAGTGTCAAAATTTTTACTATGACAGGTATCAACAGAAAGTGCTGTTTTCAGACTTTTTCATGCCTGCTCAGTATACTTACTACTGGTTTTCTGAGATATTTTGGCAAGATTCAAAAAGAAAAACTCCAACAACAAAAATGACACACCCACACCTCCCGCCTCAAGAAGCCAGCTGCTTTTCTTTTGCATTTATAAAGAGCATCCGTCTCTCCTTAAACAAAGGTAGACCAATTAAAGTCTTTGAGACTCAATCATACCTAAGCAATTCTTAAATACAAGCAGAATCCCTCCTTTGAATAATGCACATTTAAGTCCAGCACTTAATCAAGATTCTGTTCAAACTGTAATAAAAGCAGGAGGAAGAGGACTGTTTGTGGAACGTTTCTGTATATTCTAAGAAATACAAAATAATTAGCTTGTATCTTTGGTTGAGGTACATGTCACTGCTGAAGAGCTTATCAGTCCACTCACAAGTAAAAACACTAGAATTCAATACTTCCAGTTCCAGAAGAATTCAAATCTTTGCCTACCTGATATGCCATTCTTGCTGGTGTTCAATAAAGCTACAGATGCTGCAGAAACTCTTTTATTATTCACAGTCTGCCCTGGTTTCCTTGAGGTACATTCTTCGCTATCACTGTCCTGTAGATTTAGTAGCCTTGGCTGAAAACACTGCAGTCGACATGATCTGATATTGCTTAGTATTTCAGAAAGGGACAGTCTGTTTTCACAACGTTTATTGGAAGCATTGGTCCGTGAAAAATTAGAAGAAAAGTCTAAAGTCTGGGAAGAGCTTGAAAAACTGTTCAGCATTTCTGGGTCAATCTGTCTCAAGACAGGATCATGTTCTGTGGATATTCGGTCCATTATAACCCTGATTAAAGAGAATGAAAAAAATGACGTTAGTTTAAATATCTTTCTAATACTTTTATCCTTTGAAAGGGAATGAAGAGTTAAAATGATGCAACTGTACCTTCCACCCCTGCCAATTCGTCTTCTTGCAAATCCTATACATCTCCTTGGAATTGTAAGGGTTGTAAGGCAATGCCTGAACCTCAGTTTGTCCAATTCTGCCAATTCTGAGTTTTCATATGAAGAATTAGTTTGGTCCAAACGAGGCTGTAAAGAAAAAAAAAAAAAAAAAGGCAATTTTGCACTTAGAGTGTATACTTTGATTAGGTTACTACTAAGTGATTATCATGCACAGGCTACAGTATAGAAAATGCTGAAAATGCCCACAGAACTATCACTTGATTAATATGCTCAGATCATAAAAGAACTTGGAAGACTTATTTTTTTTTTAAAGATGAATTCATGAAGCGGAAAATCCTCTTTCCTTGATTAGTCATAATCTTAGATGCAACAACCAAAATACAGAACAAACTGGAAGTAATTCATTCCACCAAGAAGCACGTAAAACTGTCCTACTCGGACACCAGGCCATCTGGCCCAGTACCTCCTGTCTGATAATGGCTCTTCTGGTGATTCATCACAATATACAAAACACAGTGAGCAATTCTTTTCTTGTTACAGCCTCTGAGCTTCAGGCTCTTAGAAGCTGGAGGACTTCCTGCAGCCAAAGCTTCACCTTGGCTATGTTTTGTAATCAGTTGAGGACCTATCCTTACCCCGATTTTGCCTAATCCCACTAGTAAGGGTCAGTAGCATAAAAGTTTTTGTCTTTAAAAATGTGTTTATGAAAAATAATTGATACAAATACCTCAAAACTGTATGTAGAACTCCAGTGCTAAGTATCATGCTACAGAAGAACACTTTTAGTACTTATTGTGACAAAGGAAACACCAAGAAGGCCTGTTCATCTATCAAGGATCCTGCTGAATCACCAGCTGTACAAAGTGACAACTCCCAACTCAGAAAGCTTGCAACCTAAGTGTGGTAATTTCAAAAGGGGTTCCTAAATTTGAAGTTTAATTTTACTCATGAAACATACGGCCACAGGTAACAGGCGCTGATCTGAATGGCCTTTGTTCCAATACACAGCATTCCATTACCGGATCTTGACAGTGTATTTTCTGTATCAACTTACCTTTAGGGCATTTTTATTACTCCATGAGTATCTTCGTTACTATTATGAACTCAAAACTGCATAATCTTTACAAGCAGAAATACTGTGTGCTGTCTGATATGTCTTATATGACAGGTTAATAAATATTCATTAAAATAATCAATTTTTGTCACCAGGTTAAATCTACAGCAACAGTAGTGCTGTAGATTCAATCAATTTGTTAAGAGTTAATCAAAACTCGAATGGCTTCAGTAGTTAAAAAAAAAACAACAACCAAAACTAAAAGGCTAACATTGAGGTTGTTAACTAACCTGCTTCTAAACAGAAATAGAAAAGTAACAGAAAAGAATGAAAATACAAGTTTTCAGTTGTCTCAACTTCTTTTTGCAAAGGAGTTAAATCACAGGCTAAGGAAAAAAAAATAAGATAAAATCCAAGCAACAGAGAAGCTTCAGCTAACTCTCTGGAGCAAAGCAGAAAAGGTGACTAGATTACCAATCAACAGGTAAAAAAAAGAAGTCACCTGAACTGGAAGAACAAGTTAAGAGGCCACACAAAAAACAGATGGCACACAGAGAAGTATAATCTTTACCCACTAATAAATCTCTAAAAGAAGAGTAGTTAAAAATAACTACATATTCTTCGAAAGATCAAGCTGTCTGTGGTATTCTGGAAGTGACTACAACACAGCAGGACACTGCAAAGCAGGCACAGGAGCAGGCACCAGCCCACATCTGACCTGCGCAAAGAACTTTCAGTACAACTTGTGGGAAATGCCCATGCTACAATTTGAGTATTCTGGAGGATGTCTGGGCTTCTGAAACGGCCTACCTAGTGACTAACTGACTTCTCTGTAAGTGGCTTTAAAAGCTACACAATTACACAATTATTTTGCCATGTAACTTCATTCTTCCAGCAGGAAGCAAGCAAAAAAACCGCAGACCCATTATAGTGTTGTGTTGCCTTTCTCGGTCCTCTGCAGCCTAAAGCTCCCCATCTATAAGCACATGCTTGGTAAAAAAATTTCACTGTCAGTGGTTCTGAGATGATGACAGGACATCTATAATTAGTCTCTGTCCTCTGCACATTCTTGCAATTGCAACCTAATGTTTCTCAGTATATCTACAGTTTGTGCTGATTTAAAAAGAAAATTTTGACTTAACTATATGAAAACACTCCTCAATACATTAAACCCCTCTGCTTCAACAGCAAACTCTACTCCATGCCCCAGTAGGATGTCTCAGCAGGTCTGAGAACTGGGACAACCAGTATCTAACTCTAACAAGCTCTACAAGCTGCGAAGAAAGATGTGCTAAGAAAACTGAGGAGGACAAAAAACCCCATCTCTCCCTTCTTAGCAGTGGCTAAATTAGTCTGAAGGCAACACATTATATTACCTTCAGGTAATCACAGAAGAACAGTACAATGAGAACGATTCTCGTGAAGACTGAAAATCATTGTATTTGGATTCACCAAATCATTAAAGCGTTGGTGGTGAAAGTGGGAACAGAAGAACTATTACATTAGCACTATGCCAATCTCAATTTAAAAACAAACAAAAAAACAACAAAAAACCCAAAACACAACAACATCACAAAAACCACCACACTAAATCCAACAACAGATAGTCTTACAGCATAATACTGGCATCCTGCTCTTCTCCTGAAAGCACAAGGTCCATCAGGATCATTTTCTTCTTCTGCTTCTGATACTGGTGAGGGTACCTAGACCAGAAAGCAAAGTCATTCTTCCAACTGCCACGTTTATATAATTTTTTTAATTTATTATACAAGTTTATATAATATGAACTGCCACTTTCATATATTAAATGCAAGCTTCTCTGAAGCATAGCTTAGAAGAAGAAAACTAACTCATAGTTTATGCAATTATCTTTTATATATCCGCTGTCCAACAGAGTTAATCTCCATCTCAAGCTAGACTGGCCAAATTACAGGCAACTGAATTTTCTGCCTTCTGTACACTGAGATTTTGTAACAGAGTGTTACCTGTGGGAACTCGTCTTCATCTGAACTGTGGAAGTCATACTGTTTAATATCACTCTTGTTGATAACAGGCAAGGGCTCAGCAGAGGGCTGTTGAGGAGTTACTACACACTCTATTTTAGGTTTCTTTAGATACTTCTTCTTTTGACGTACAACATCTGACACCTCCTCCTTTAGAGACGAATGATGAGGATGCTGTTAGGGAGAAAAACAAAAAATTAAAAAAATAATAATTAACCTTTCCTCTTCTCATGCCTTAAAGGCATAACCGCTTATCTTCCAAAGCCTCTCAACACACAGCATCTGCAGACTGTTTCAGACACATAATGCAAAATTTATTCAAAACATTAAAAAACCCAGAACTTTACCTCTGATCGTCTTTATGGGTATTTATTCACAAACAAACTGAAAGCTTTCAAGCCACATGACTACCAAAGAGGTTCTTTGCTTTGCAGTACACTCAGTGTATCATAATTGGAAATCCTATTCCAATTATTTTCCAAAATCTCAGTTTTCTCCTGCAAGCATTTTCAACTTTCTGAACTGCTCAGATATGTTCAAAACAAATGATCTAACTTGTTTCATGTTGCTCAGTTTGTATTTTTGAAAAGATGTAATGTTACTCAGTTTTGCTATTTAAGATTTTGCTAACATAAACCCTCTGTAGTAAGCAACTCCACCAATCTTAAACTGTTCACTTGACCACAAGTGCTATTAAACTTCAAAGGCTTTAAATTAAAAGGAAGATTACTTCACTTGCAAAATTCTCAGTTACAAGTAAAAATCAGTGCAGTTTTGAAAAAGCGTCTAAATTCTCCCCCCAAACTGAAACTAACTCCAGTAACGGAGCTCAGCTTCACAACTGGAGATGAGAAACACAAGGCATAATAAGGAGATTGCTGAGGGAAAGCCAAGGCGAAGGGTCTGTGTTACATCAATCCCATGACCAGTAGATGTCGCGGGTGCTAAATACAAATTCCAAAAGGCCTTCCACTCCCCAGCCTTACATCCAAGCATTTTGTAACAACTAGTATTTCAGGTTATTTCTCAAAAACACATTTTAATTCAAAGGCAGGTGCATTTTTTTTTCCCTGTCACATTAACAGTGGAACATCAGGTCTTATCCTTTTTCCATACTGTACTCAGTTCAGTGAGCTTCACTATAATGATGACATTAAAATGGCTTGCAGTGGAAACTTGTGTTTTGGTTTGTTTATTCTAAAACACGACCATCTAGGATTTATGTTTTAAAGGAAAGACAGCTCCTAAAAAGCACAAGATACTTATGGCTTAAGGAACAATTAAAGGAAACACAGTATGAAGAAGTAGAAACAAGACAAGTAGAACAACCATTTGTAATAATACAATTACGCTAAGATTGGAAGCAGTTAATTTTGCAATTAATGCCCATATTAACGGGGGAAAAAAAAAAAACCCAACACAAAAAAAAGCCCAACCAACCTTACTCCTAAGTAGTCCTTTCAAAACCATTAACCCAAGATGGATATATTTGCCAGTACTGCTGGTTGTAGGGTAAACTGCTTATGACTGTACTACTATCTTTCATTTAATTCTACTGGAACCACACATCACCAGAACCAACAAATACAGTTAACCATGACTAACTAGAATCCTCTGGAAAAAAGTATTTCAATTCTCTTCTGCACAGATGTAGACCGTCCTTGTAGGAAGATCATAATGAATATACAAAACATTACGATCCTATTCAGTACTGGATCTGAACAGTGACAGAAGATACAGAGTTCCCTTTGATGTTGGGTTTGTTTTGGGGGGTTTTTTGGTGGGGTTTTTTTGAGTGGAATACGTTTCTTCATGAGGCAAGAAAAAAGAAAACCATTCAAGTTTAATACTTCTAGCTATGGATTATTCTTACACTACTACTTCTCCAGATGTTACTAATCAGGTCAGTTATAAAAATAAAACTAGATCCAACGGGTTTCTGTACAGATCAAAAAAAAAGCAAAGGAAGACTTTGTCAAAGTAGCGTTAAGTACAGCATTCCACAACTTCACTAGTTTTAGAAAGACAAAGTAACTAGTGTGTGTCACACACCAACTCAACTCTTGCATCCTTTTGCACTCATGCTCTCAGAGCAGCCTTCCATCCCTCTGCAGAAACTAAGGGTTCCCAAATTTACCCACTCTTTCCTCCACCTTCTTATGTTTGCTACTTACCTAATACTGAGGGCCAAGAAATGGCAGATACAAACATGCCTACTCAGTATCACTGAGAAGCGTACAGCCTTCAGTAATAACAAACTACTACAAATTCCAGCAAGTGTTTTTTAAAACATTAGTTGCTTGCAACTTTTTTCAGCTGTCAACAAGATATAACAGTTGCATTCTTGTGCCTGGAAATGCTACTAATCAAAGATTACTTAAACAGTTCAGGGTAGTTTCTAGAATCCTTTGGCATTCTAGCTGTAATTCAGTAAAATCCCATATTTTCAGGACTATCTTTGCACTCAGGGCCAGTCAGTACTCATGGACAACCCTATCAGAAAAATTCAAAGCTCTCATCTCCCTTTAAAGGGAGAAAGAAAAATAATTTACTATACTTTGCAATCTCATGGTGGTCCTGATGTTCACTTAACATGTTCATGCTTACATCACCTTACAACAAAAGAGACAGAACTGAGAAGGAAAACGAAGATTACTACTGTGCTGTTATTTACAGAAAGAAACAGCAATGCTAGCCAATCATCTTAAAACTTAGGTGGGAAAAACAACAAACGTTCAACTGTAAACAAACATAGCAGTCTCCTTGTCTCCTACCTTCAAGTATGGCAGCCTCCTACTCAGTTTTCCAATGCAAACATCTTCTGGGCATCTCCAAAAGAATGATGAAACTGGTAACAAGAGACTTGCAGCAGAAGAAAGCTTACCTTAACTTTACATTCTTGAACTTTGTGATGATTTCCATTATGAAGAGTGGATGGAGTTGTGCTCATCTCTTTTTCAGGTCTATTAAGCTTCACTTCATTGAGGATTTCACCTCCATAATCACCCAAATGGTACCTCAAAAAACACAGTTAAAAATATAATACTGCATTTCCACTGGGAAATGTTTAAAAGACACAAAACAGGCAAACAGCCTGCATAAAACCCTTCTGTTTTAGCTTCTGAAGTTTATGGTGCTATGTAAGTCTTCAGCCATGCATGTGTGCAGAAGACTAGCATCCATACAGAAATAAATTACGGGAGGTGTTTTCAAACCTATTTGATGAAAATTAAAACCTTGGTGTTATAAATTACTTCTTACAGATATAATTTGCAATTTTACCTTTTCTCAACAACTTCTAATGTTAAATGCAATAGCTCGCGCTTTGTTTTCTCTCTTCTCTTAATCATCTCCAAAATTGTTATGGCTCTGCTAAACTCTCTTCTTAATTTCAACATCTTCTCGTAAGACGCTTCATCATTCTTTCGATTCTATTGAAAGATTGAACAAATTTTAAGTCAAAAGCAAAACCTGTGAGGCATAGATAGCAAAAAAAGTTACATAATGCTGCTGCAAGTGAGAATCATATGAGTACACTTAGAAGCAGCTTTTCCTAAAGCATAACCTACCTAATTGGTAAACAAAGCCACAAAAGAACAAACAAAACCCAACTTTTAAGAGTAAGCTGAAAAACTTTTCTGCCATTTCCCCCCATGCTTTGTTTGCTCAGATTCCATATCAAACCAGTGGAAGTTTGTCAGAACAAGGAATTCAAGACTTGGTTCCTAAAACACTTTTCCCACCTTGATTCTGCACACAATAAGGTTGTGTACACATGTGTACAAAGCTGATGCAAAATACTGAGTAATTACAGATTTCCTAGTTCAAATCAATTCATGCTACAAATACAAAACCTGAACCATTTACTCCATGGCAAATGGAAGATTGTTTCCCCCTCTCACAGAAAGGGAAGTTTGTAACACAGCAAGTCCCACTGCTGCTTGTTTATGTGCCAATACCTATAAATCACCCTTTGAGCTTCAGCTTCCTAGAAAATGGACAGACTGTAAATTGTCTATAGAGAACCAATGGATTACACATTGACTACATCATTCAGCAGGTTTGAAATTTAGCTGGGTCATCCAATATTGCAACTATTAATAGAGACAATCAGATTACTAACTGTGGATACTGTAGGACAGATACTGCAAGATACTGGATAGGAATCTAAGCGATTCCTATCACTGCAGGATTTAAAATGACAAATTTAAAACAGTGAAGTTTGACAAGTTACCTTTCTTGTCTGCATCTTCTCAGTTCTCCTCCGGAAGGCAACGTAAGGGTCATTGTTGGTGGAGCCATCCCTCTTTTCTTGTTTAATTTGCGGGATGAGAGATGGCCCTCTGCAATTCTTACGCTTTCTTACCCAGTAGTCATATACAGCCTTAATAAGGTAGTCATCCTCATTTAGCAGCAATTTAGCTTCCTGAAGTGTTACAAGCTAAAAGAGAAAATTCAAAAGGTGCAGTTGAGATGGGGGTGGGGTGGTGGTGCAGGGAGAAAGTCACTGCACATTCACATCTCTTGTACACATAAACCTGATTCTTTTCTAGCACAGGAGAGTAAAGAGAGGAAAAAATATTGATCTAAATTGAAGTACTTAAGCCACCAGTTGGTCTTCCTAAGTTAAATATATAGTTCTCAACTTTTCTGAACCATCATCATCATCATCTCAAACTTTCATACAATAGTCTAGAACTTCCATCAATTTTTCATGAAATCTGAAAACACTGTTTGAAACAATTACAAGCACAGGATATAAATAACTTACTACAATCTGCAGTTCATTATTTGGGAATCACTTTAATTTGACAACTTTTTTTCTAAAAAAAAAGAAGTTTCTTATTCGTTAGCCATTATTAATGTATGATTCTTTGCAGTTCAATGTTGATTCCCCTAGAAGGTATTTTACTTTAGGCAGATATATTCTGAAGTAAACTAGTTTCTTAATTTTTCCCCAAAAATATTTGTGATAGAAAAGGATAATGACCATCCCTGTTTATTACAGCCCAGAGACACAAAGACAATCACTTCTTAGGTAAGTTATTTCAGTAGAAGGTAGTTAAACACAGGTAATTAAATCATAACCTTTTTTTTCCTTTTTATGTTCAGCTTTTCATATGGAAATCAGACTCTAAATCAATGCAAAACCCATCACTGACTAACCAGTACATTAGTTTAACGTGCTCATATCATCTTAAACCCCTTCATTAAATAAAAAGATAACAGTATCTCTAGTATACTTAAAACAGAAGTTGTACAGCACTTCATCTTCCCCATAATTTGAAAAATACCAACTGAACAACTTATATCAGCCATTTTGCAACATGTCAATCTATGTTAAATCTCGTCCCTAAGTTAGGATACGCAGAAAAAGAAACAATATATTTCAGAAAAATAAGGATATCCTAAGTGTAACCACTGCTAGTATACAAGTGCTAATTCCAGCCAGAATAGAATAAAACCCTTGCAATCTACAGTAGAATTAGAAAAACACTGAACTGTTTTTAAAAGAAAGAAAGAAAACAAAAAGTCACTAATCCCTCTGTGCTTATGACCTCATTCAGCATTAAAACAATAGTTTTGCCTCTTTTCTACCTAGAACACACATTAGCCTGGTTAATCAAACACACATACTCACCAGCATACCCTATCTATATGTAAAAGTTGATATGATTGTGTGTGTAGCTAATACACAACTTAAACATCATTCCATCACTGTGAATATTGCTTAAAAATAATTTCAGTCTTGTTTGTCTTTTGTTCCCTTTTTTCCATTAACATATTTCTTAAAAAAAAAAAAATTTAAAATCGACTCTGCCTTTAGTGTACTGCTGGAAAAGTTAAATTTTGACCCTGCTTGCTTGTTTTTGCAAGTACCACCAGCAACATGGATGTAGAGTCCCTGTATTCCTTGCTTAAATAAGGTTATCGAAATGCCCAAGAGGAATGTCTGGAACCCTCTCCTTGGCGAGGAAGGCATTCCCACCAGCATCCTTTTACATTTCAGAAGTAAGTCATATAAACTCTTCAGTGAATTGTGTAGTAGTCCCAAGCAAGATTCAAGAGCATTATAATCCCATGTGGGGAAGGAATCTGCCAGGCAGCCAAACTTCTTTCCTTCCCAGGCTCCAATAACCTGCAAGATTTGTTTTTATCTTACCATTCCTAACACAGAGCTCAGGACAGAGCTACTCAACATCAGCTGAAAATTTTCTGTAGCCCAAAAGCAGGACAAGAAGCATGAACACACACAACACAATCCCTGAAGTTAGGCAGAAAATCCTATGCAGGAAGTCCCATAGAAATTTCATCCACAAAGGGGGATTTCTCCTTACATACCTTACCTTCAAGGGGGAGCCTATGTTATAAGAATCAATTACAATGCTTCATGTACACATAAGATCTTTTCTGTCATGGATTTCCTTAAATAAGCACTTTCTGGTTCAAAATACTCTTCACCTCTGTAATGCTTCAGTGTTATTTACATTTAAGGGAAAGACAAAGGGGCGGATGCCCACAGAGAAAAACCCATATTCTTATTTTATTTTAGGAAAACATCTTTCAGTTCTTGAATTTAACTTCATTTCTCAAGCAATAAAAGATGAAACCAGCATAAGAAGGATGCAAATTAATCTTGAAAAGTGATAACCAGAACTGTTTTAACTGAAAGCCAAAACAGGGGTATCTATCTACATCAAAGCTCTGAGAGATCCAAGTATCACATGTTCAACAAGCATCATCCAATGTACTCTGCCATGTTTTTCTTCACAACCCACCTTCTTAGCACAGTAAGAGAACTTTACCTAATCCTTGTTAAAGTTGCTCTAAGATGTAGCGAATACAACATTTTGGCCTCTTAACACGTAGCATTGAACTAAACCAGGTTAAGTAACCGAGGCAGAGCTACAGATCCTGCAATGGATTTTTCACTCCTGAAAAACATCCATCTCGCTGAGAAATAACCCCACCTATTTCAGACTTGCCTTTCAGAAACTGACCCTTCAGATGTAATTTTCAAGTAATGTTTTTGGCTTTAAGACCCTTGTCCAGACACTGGCCTCCTGGAAGGCCTCAGGAGTTATTAAGTTCCTTTAAGTTCCATTGAACTAATAAGATACTGGTACCCTTCTGATAAAATAAGTAATTCACAGCACATGCTTGCTTCTAAAGCAAGGAAACCAGCCTCTAAGTCTGAACTGGAGTATAACTTACTTTCTTGCATCTGTGCAGTTTCTACTACAAGAGCCCAATATTAACAAATGCTTTGCTTCACTGTCTATGCTTCTAAGTTTCTAACCTTCAAACATCAACTGAAGTCAATGTCCACTAGTACCAAGTGAAACAAAGAATTTGGATTCTCATGTATGCTTATAGCCAAACTTATACACCTGCCCATCACCACAAGCTTCTTCCACACCAACACAGGTAAAACAAGATGTTGTAAGCTGTCTTCTCTATTACATTGTGGTCAGGAATTAAAATTTAAAAACAGCTCCCCACAACCAGCCCCCAAAAGCTCCCTCCCCACCTGTTTTTTTTAAGTTACCAATACTGACAATAAGAGACAGCAATGCGATTTCTGTATGACTGCAGACTCGCACAAACACACTTACCCTGTTAGTAGGAAATAAAACAAAAGCCACCCACAACCACCCCACCAGAAAACTCAGAAATCAAAAAGCCTCAGTGATTTCTTAACACAGTACAATACCTGACTAGAACTGGCTTTTTCAAGTCTGTCAACCATTATTTCAAACTGCAACGGCTTGATTTCCATCTTCCGATTTAGTCTGTTCAGTAAGGTTTCATCCTCGGAGTCCATATCATAATCTGGCTGTTCGTTGTCCAGATTAAAGGCTGAAACAAAAACATACACACACAAAAGAAAAAAATTGAAATGCTTGGTAAATAACATGCTATGGAAATATAGAAGCATGCATCTGACAATCAGATATCAAAAACAATCTATAAAATTTCAGATTAGCACATCTCTGCTATAACACTTTCATTATACTAAAAAGTTTCCCTATGTAATAGCTGCAAGACAGTAGTTAGAAGTTGCTTGCCTCTGACTTCCAATATGAGCGGAATCAAAGCAGTTTTGTTTTATTTCAAGTAACTTGAAAGGGTGACAGGAAAAAAGCTTTATTTTAAAAAATTACCACAGAGGCACAGAAACTTTAATATACCTTTGCAAAACAAGAGCAAAAATGCTTCTTAATGCTGTTAAAATACATCTCCTCCAGAATATCATGGTAAGATTCTTAACAATTAAAATAATTTTCAATCAAACCCCAGACTTGGGAGAAAAAGCACTTAACACTGATGTTTCACAAGAATTTCATTTGCCCACTTCTAAATAGTTCAACAAACTTAGAGTCTTAAAATACTTAATAGACTAGACTTTTTCCTTCTTTCTTTTTCTTTATATAACTGTGTGACAAACTGTAAAAATGCTACACCAATCCTGTGGGAATTGTTACTTTTTCTCCAAAACCAACTCAACTCTAGATGTAGAACCTGAGTATTCCTCCATACACTCCAAACAGGAAGTTCCCAACTTTACAGCAAAGCTCACATACTTATTACAGATTGTGCTATTCATTTTCCATAATTAGACAAAGTTTCTGGTCCTACTAAAAGCAGAAGTTATCGATCAGGTAACATAGCAGAAACTAAATTTTACTACAAGTACGAGCAAATTGCATACAACAGCAAGATTCTTAACCTGAAATGGTAATTGTACCTAATAAAACCTTGAAGAGGTGAAACACTAACTACAACACTCCAAATAATTCAATCAACAAGTTACTGGATTAACAGCAGTGAAGGCTTGTTGAAATACATTCTATTCTTACTAGACAAATAGCACTATCTTATCTTTATGCTCTTAACTCATGGCTATATCTGACCACTAACTTAAAGAAAACCTCTGCTACTGAGCTTCCCTGTGTGCTTTGAGAGGACCTTAAAACAAAAACTTGGAAGACCAGGAAAGACCAGGAACAAAAGAAAAACACTAAAAAAAAAAATCTTTAAAGCAAATTATAGTATTTTCACTTCCACGGTCTAACCAGTCAACAAACAGGTGGTAGGTAGCATATTCTTTCCATATCTCAGATTAGCCCAAGACCACTCTGTATTCCAATGCAATAAATTAGCTAAACCACTACCAGCATTTAATCTATTTGGCTATGCATGGAAACTCAGTCAGATACAGCTGAGAAGTGCTAATAGGCAGTCCCTTACCATTTTCAGCTGCAAACTGCTACCTCCCAGGGGAGACAGTGCTCAACTGTACTAACTGACAAGAACACTTGGTCAGAAGGCTTCTCTGGCCTAACACACACACCCACTGTAAACATACTATAAAAATTATTTCAAGAAGAAATTAATAATATTGCACTGTAACTATGTATTAAGTGGAATTATTAATAATATTAATTCAATAATACAGGTTGCATGGCAACTTTATTTAAGACATTGTCATTGGGCACATGACCCACAGCTCTCCCTCTAACAATTAACAACTGTATATTAGACTTAAAAACTACAGCTTACAACACTGGATCCTGCTTCTCCAGTGGCAGTCTGTAAGAATAAAAAGTTTTGAGATAAAAACTGACCAGATTTTTTTTTTAAATTCATAGTTTATAGAACTGCATTAAAAACATCACCAGGCAGGACTACGCACTTGAGAGAAAAGAAAGATTGTTACAGTACCTGGTGTGACTGCCACACAATCCTGTTCAAAAAGCTGAACAGCCAGCGACTAGCCAAGTATCAATGAACCAGCTGCCAAGTATCAGTGCTGGACTCAATGAAACCAGTCTGCTACATATCACCTTCAGCTCCTGCAAGCTTTGCTCCAGCTTCTCCTGTGTGGTCCCAGCACAGCCCCCTGGGAGCACAGAGTGTTGGCACCAACAGCACATCACATCAGCCATACACTGAAATGGGGTGAACTGTCCCACCTGAGCTGTAACCCTCACACTCCTTAACTCCACTCCACTTTTCCAACACTGGAAAAAGCTTCTCATACAGCACTGACCACTGTTCAAATGTGGACCGAGTATGCCTGACTCCACCTGTTATACACTGGAGTTTCAAAACTCTTCAGAGCTCTCCCAGGCAAGTCCAACCACGGCAGCTCATACTTCTGCTCCTGCAGAATGATGCCCGATATTGCACCTCCCCTTCACTACAACCTGTAATTTGATGACCTCTTATGCATAAACTGCTACTTTCACCAGAAAGGAAACTGCAAGTTTCCCCCACCCTAAGACCATCCCCAGCACCTACAAAACTACTGCAGTTCCTCATGTACACTGTGAAATCACATTCAAACAACTCTGCTCAAGGAAGGTGGCCAAGATTTTCTAGATCAGATATTCCCAGTTCTCCTAACAATAAAGCAGGTCTCTCTACTCCAAAAAAAACAGGTGTTTAACCATGTTCTCACAGATGACATGAGAATGCACAGAAATCCATTGAAGTCCAGAAAAGGCACTGCTTGTTTAGCCTCAGACAGATGTTGATCTTACTCCAAAATAAAGTCAACCTATTACCTGTCAGTACATAATTCAGTAATCCCCTGCAAACAAAATGTTTCCAGTCAATCTTTCTAACTCAGAATATCCGTGAGCAGCAGGATCCCTATAACAGGGAAGACATGATGCTGTTTGCCTGTAAACTGTAAGCCGTGCCAGTAAACTTGCCTTCATTTCCACAATGAGGAAAGAAAAGTCACTGGAAGTTCTTGAACCATGCACCTTCCTGAACCACCTTTCAGAACAAAATCAGACACGCTCAAGTGAGATATAACTAGCAGAAGACACTAAGACTAGCAAGAAGAAAAGAAAAAGCCCAACCATTCCATCAACAAGCAACTTAAAAGACCAACCATCCTCAGGAATGCATTATGAATATTAGTGATACGAAGATGAGATCTCCATTTCAAAGAGAGAAGGCACATTACTGCACTGCCAGCATCTAAAGGGACCCTATGGTGCACCTCAGCTGAAAGCAGGGGAGTCCCTCCCTTTCACTGCTCACTGTTAGCAAGTTGAACCAGTTTGCAGAGGCATCCAGTAAGCATTGGGACCAGCTGAAGGCACACAGGGGTATATGCAACCAGAAGTGGAACAGGGAAGAAAAGTGGAATCTCCCCTTCTGGCTGTTATATTGGTTCATCTGCCCCTGTGAACCACTGGCTAGGTAACATGTCAAGTGCACCCCACTTCATACATAGCACTAAATTATTTGCTGATAAAACATCAGCTATCTTAGCAGTCATTCTGAGACTTCATGAATAACAAATGAAGTGCTGAAAAACTGGAAAATGGAAAAAAACATAATCATTAAAAAAACAAACCCCAAAATTACACCCTGCACTTCAACTCTACAAAAATATTTTGACAAATAGTCAAAATTACTAGATTAAAGGTATCCAACATGTACCTGCCAGGAACAAGTTACACCGAATAAATCCAGTCTCATTTTCTTCTACAAAAAGGCATCGGTACTGTGAGAACAGTAGTAGCCCTTGTCACATACCCTGCTTTTCATATCTGCTAGCAATGCTTTTCTTTTGCTAGCAATGCTTACCATGCTCTTTGTCATGACCTGTAGTTATCAATATAGCACACTTTCAAAGAAAGGGGGTTTACACAGAGGCTGCAGGTTAATGACACTGAAGTAATGGAAGCAATACTTGCATTCCACCTCCTGTTTCAGTGCAGACAGGAAGGCCACAAAGTCTCAGCAGCCTGTGGAGGTCTACAAGTCTCAGAAAATGCAAGGCTATCACTCTTCCTTTAACTGCTGCATGCAATCATGAGGAGTTAATCAACCCCAAGCTGGCTCGTCATAGCTCTGAGACACTCATGGAAGCGTCCTCCTTCCCTGAAGGTTCCTCCATCACCGCACTTTGAAACATACTTTCAGTGACATCCTTAACCACCAGTTTTCTTCTTTTCCCAAGCACAGAGTGAACTGTACTGGTTCCAGAAAAAAAAGCCATTTTTCATCCTGGAGTTGGCCTATAGTATGGCACCTTGCTGGCTTCAAAAGCCATCACAAGACACAGGTGGTTTATGTGCTGTGTGATGTAACTATCCATCACCGCCCTCTGCTTCTGCCCCTGCCAGAGCAACAGATGCAACTGTTCATTCACGCCTGCAAGAATTAGTGACGAACTGGACTCAGCCACAGAAAGCACTGTATTTCAGATGACCTGCTACTAGTTAAGTGTTTTAAGAACAACCAATCTGCTAGTTCATGTAATTAAAAATGGATCATCTATATCCCTTCCTCCAGGCAATTCCTGGGCGATTCTTGTGATTGACTGATGAATCTAGTCTTCCCACTCCAAAACTTCGGCATTTCTCCACATTGCATGTTTCTACAGTGCACTGTTGGACAGGGCGCCCGTGATCCTACCAGTAAAATTTACCTCATATGAATGCTCAGAACTCGTTGGCTCACTAATTGCTGTTGCAAAACCAACATCCTAGTTTACATCCTCTGCCACTTTAACCACTCCGGATGGCACTACCTGTCAGAGGGATTTGCTTTTGTTTACTTGAGCTCCCCTGGGAACCGAGTTTAGACTAACTTGCAGAAGTGGTATTTGTTTTTAAGTTAAGTTACCTTAAATTGGGTTTAACTTAACTAAATTAACTAATTTCATTTAGCTAACTAAATTAAGGCTGTGGTTCCACAGTCACTTTAAGCTGACATGGGTGTGAGTTACCACCAAAACAAGCAGTTCCACCAGCTTCCCTCCCCAGCAAGCCACGTTCCTACCACCTTGCTTGTGCCAACACAAGGAATCATGCAATGAGCCAAGACAGAAAACTGATAAATATGGAGGTTCACCTAACCAAAAAATGAAAGATAAGCTTTCTACCAGATCACCTGCCAGACTTAGCTCACCCATGAACACAACTGCCACCAGAAAGGCACTGGCAGTAAGAAAGGAGTGGGCAGTGCTCATCCTGATGGCAGCAGATACCACTGTGCTGACCAAGGGCAAATGAAGAACCACATCATGGTAATTATATCCAAAGTAGTAACAAAGCAGCAAAACACCACCTCAATGGCAAGTCTGCAGCACCCAACTGGAACAGAGCTTCCAGCCCTCCCTGCCTGCACCGGAATGCCTCACTTGGGGAGGGATCATGCAAGTACATGTTTTACATACCCAGGCTGCAAGCCCGCAGCCTGAGCAGATCCTGCTACAGCATCCTCTAAAAATGCAGAGCACACAACAAATAAAAAATGGCCAACTCTTAATTATGTGAAATGCACACACTTAAAGAGTGACTAGAGGTCATCCCACACAACTTAATGAAGATTATTTGACCTATATTTGAACAATATGACTGCGTTACTTACAATAAAACATTTGTTTAGTATCATTACCCTTTATATACACACATAGGTAAAATATATTTATATGCACAGAAAGTATTTTTTGCTCCATTCTTATTGTTTTTGTTAGGGACACTAATTTTCTTACATCCACTTAGCTGTAATTCCAGCATAGGTACAAGTGCACTAACTTATTCTCTTTGCTGCATATTAATAACCTACAATACATCACCATGTTACTGAAACTACGAACTTTCTTGGAAAATAATTAAGCATACTGGAATAGTTAGAGAAGTTCAAGGCTTTTGTTTTATATTCAGTTCAAAGTCACCTGAGATGGTGTTGCCTAGGTCAACTAAGACCTGGAACCATGCTTATTCATGAACTCCATGCCTCACAAAGAAACTCACTTTTCTCTGCTTGGAACCACTGGTCTAAATAAAAAAAAAATTATAGTGGTAAAGTTTAATATTAAAATCCTTGGCTACCAGACAAAGAGCAAAACATAATTTGCTAGAAATAACCACCAGTAAGTATGGATTACAGTACGTGGCCTCTTGGCATCTATCAGTTTACATAACTTCCCTGGCCAAAGTAAGTATTGTTGCTCTTTGTGCTTTTAGCATTAAAACAGATTTCTAAGCAGTTTATGTAGGATAAAGCTGCCTTGTATCACACCTACTCCAACCAGAATATGTGGGAAAAATTATCTTGGAGCAGTATCTGATGTTTATCTTCAGCTCAAATACCTTCTGTAATTCTGTCCAGAAAGACTGAGAGTCTCAACAAGACAAAGAACATTTTGGCATAATATATTTAACACTTTTAGACATGTTTATTAACAATATTTACAGTGTTTCTGGCAACATGCAACAAAGAAAAGAATAAAATACATTCCTCATTCAGCAGCTTCATTTCAGTTATTTCAGCCTGCCTTACTTGCAGGTTTGTTTCTTCTACTAAGGGGAAAAGTACTTAATCAATTTTCTTTACCTCATTTCTCACCTTACCAGTATGATCCCTAGTGTATCACAGAGGATCTTGAGCATGTTATTTCCAGAAATGTATTATTTTGTAAGTGCATGGAAAAAATGGGAGAGTTCACCATGTTGGTGAGAAATGATGGCAAGGATCCTCAATATACAGCTGGGTTTGGGCTTAAGAATCTTTGCCTAACTTCAATTTCAGTTATGTCTATAAGCAGAAGACACACTAACAGAAAATGCTTTCTCTGCTCAAATCCACATGCAGATCAACAGCCTCTTGTTGAGGTAGCTGGAAAAAAGTGCCTGAGGAACAGATTATCAACATGCTCTGCCTGGCAAGATGAAGTTCAGTAAGATCGATACTGTTCACACAAACCCCAAAACTAATAATTGAGGACAACATTCCTGTTCAAGGTGCTTTAGCACACCCTTGTCAATAGCCTTTCCAATACGACTAAGAACCAAAAACATAAATGAGTGATGAGCCAACTCTTCTCTGCAGAGACCAAGGACTGAGTCTGTGCTTTACCGTAAGGACTAACGAGCCCCTGCAATGATTGAATCTAAGGTTTTGCTACAAAGATAACTCCTGGGAGAAGTCCAAGTCACAAAATAACCCCCTAGAACCACATGCTGCAAAGGACAAACATGGTTTGGGTACCAAGGAACACCTGAACTATAAATGTGTGTCACTTGCCGACAGAACTTCAACTAAAAAAGTGTTAAAATTGATCCAGAGACCACTATAACCAAGTACAACTTTAGATTAATTAATTAGATCTTTTAAGATATAGGAAGCTACTCTCACGCAACAGAATACTTCCTTTTATCTATAAAATACGCTTAGAGTTCCCTACAGAAAGGGAAGTCTCTACAGGTTTAGCAAAACGCAGAGGAATAATAACTGTTACCCATAGCACCGAATAAATCCGTGATATAATGAATAGCTTGAACTCCACTGTTACCACAGTTGAAACTGAACGTTCAAGAACTGTATTACGAACAGTCAAATGAAGGCTGATCTCATTACAAAAACCCTTCTGTTCTACTGATCTCCATTTATCTAGGGCTTTTGAGTTAAAAGGCATTCCAGACTCATTCAGTGAGCAAGACAACCCCTCTTCCACTCCCTGCATTAGTATAAGCAACTAGGAGGCAGCCAGGCTAGTTCAGTTATTCCTTCTTAGAAATACGAGGGGAAAAAAGAAAAAAAAAAAAAGAATGGCTTTATCAGCAATACAGGATGACCAACAGACAGAATAAGGCTTGCCAGCTACTGTACACAGACATACAGTATCATCACTGAGCCCATAAACAAATACAGCAGGAAAAACCTCACATTTACCTTCAACATTAAATTCTTCCACAACTTGAGAAGACATACTGGAATTTACATATATAAATCCCCCTTGGATTTTTGAGTCTTCCCACTTTCTGAATATTGTAGCAACTTTGTCCTCAAGATTGTCTGAAGATTACTCAATTTAAATAAAGGCGGAGGGGGGGAAGGAACAAAACCAAAATTTGTTAACTTACGTTGAATGTGAATGAACTGCTTTGGTTGCTTAAATTCTCCTTTATACAAACGATTGTAATAGTTGACATTGCTCTCCGCTTCAGGGACTGGGATAACCATGCTCTCTTTCTTTTCTCTGAAAACTTGTTGTGCTGAGATAGCCCGTTGCAAATGATGTTCCTGCAAGAGGAAAAATTAAGAGTTAATTTATTTAGGTATCAGCATATAGACGTGCATACAGAGATAGTCATCCTTTTCTCTCACTGTTTTCCTGGTGTTCTACAGGAGACCCAGATAAAAGAGTTGAGGCTTTACTATATTTTAGAGGACAGCAGGATGCTTGCTTCTATGTTGGTGACAGGAGATGTCTTCTCCATCACTTAGTATACCGTGGGGTTCCTAACCAATAGGAATCTTAGAGCTCCAGCGAATGTAAGGCAAGCCTACAAACATATGAAGAGAGCCCTTTGTTCAGACAATAGCACACCTTCTACCAGACTGGGAAAAAGTCAAACATTCAAACTACAGAAAATAACCTTAGTAGAAAATTAGGCCTGATATAAGCCAAATTCATCAAAACCTGTCATTGAGAAAATCTACACAAGATCATTTAACAGATGCATAGCAAGTCCTTTAAAGTATTATAAGCAACAGATTCAAATCAAAAGAATAGCTAATTTCATCATTCCTGTCTACCCAGCAATTCTGACTGGCTTGCTTTCTTTAGAAGTTGAGCTAGTTAAGAGCAACAGAAAGAGTAGTCCTCACAGAATAACACTTGAAAAGCATGGACTCCCTAAACAGGTATCACTTCATTTTATTCTTACAGGACAGGAGACAATTGCTACAGAATCATTTAAAGTAAAACACAGATCACAAGTGTATTAATTTACAAAGATTTTTTCACACATAATTTTATTAGTTAACCCAGTGAAACTCATCTACTGCTGCAAGTTAGCACTAACCTGTGGCTTTTCTCTCACAGATTTTTCATCAATACTCGTGTTAAACTTTGGCAGAGAAAACCAGTACAAATGCAGTATTCTGCTTCACGCTACCATCTACGTATCATTTCAGTGCAGCCTGCAGAACACTTGATATGAATTGACTGGCAAGAAGAGGAGCCTGTCTGGCAGACTGTCAGATGACCTTTGCCTACTCCAGAGGCTTCAGGTTATCCTCTAGCCATTCCCACACACCTCACTGCTACAAAGAGTATTTGTTCTGAATGAGGGGTGGGGGGGAGAGAACAAAAACAAAAACCAAAAAAACTTTGCTAGCCTGTCTCCTTCCTTTGGTTTTCTGGGGTACCCCTCCCCACAATTAACACCAGTGACTATCCTGCCTCACAAGAGGCCAGGCATCAACACCACAAACAGGAGAACCAGCCAGCATTTCAATAACTCGATTGCAATGCAGTCTGGCATACACGGTGGTCTTTTGCACTGAGATTCTGTGCTACACACTTGGTAAATTCTCTCAAGAATAGGCTTTCTTCCTCTTTAATTCTACAGAACATTATTTAAAAAAAGGGTAATGAATGAAAGCAAATCTTTAAAAATATGTAAATTATATTTAAGAAATTATTCCCTCTTAAATATTAAGATCTTGCAGAAACGCAAATAACACAATTTCTGCAAAATTAGAATATAACAAATCAGTGACTGGAAGAGCAGCTTTGGGAATCTCCTGTAGCAGATGAAGCAACATTAAATCAAACTATCAGGCTCCCAAGTGAATGCTATTAGAATTAAGACAAGCATGCAATCAGATATCTGGTGTGATCTGCTTGAGTTACTACATACTGGGTAAATCTGTCACTCCACCATTAAAATGTGTCTTGGAGAGCTTCACAGTGCCAAGTAGGTAATTCAACTAAAATAAAATTTGTTTCATTACTGTGTTGCTTTCAACTGATGTCCCTAGAGTTGTCTCCTAACAGTTAACACCACAGTACACAGAAGTTCCACAGAAACGCTGTTAGGAAGGACTTGTGGAGGTTATTTGTTCAACTCCAACTTGAAGACGATTATCTCCAACACAAGGTAGGTCAGACATGACTTTTTCAAGTCCTGAAAACCTCTGGTTTCCACAGCCCCTCTAAGTAACCTGTTTCAGTGACGTACTAACCCTCTTTTTCTAGAAGTAACAAGAGCAGTTCCCTCACCTTCTCCTCAGAGTAGCTACAGTCTAAGCTTTTACCCACTCTGGCAGCCCACTGACAGATTATCTTCCGGTTTCTCAACATCTTTGAGAAATTTGGGGAAAGCAGAGTAACATGAAAGAGCACTCCAAGAGCAGCCTCACCCCTGACAAGCAGAGGAGCATCACAACTTCCCTGTCTGGTTGCCACATTCGTCCTAGCATAGCCCCAGTCTACAGCATGCGTTAGACACACAGTATGCGCACACTGCTGGCCCATCACCTGGTCCTTTCTTTCCATCCGTGCTGCTCATCAGCCAGGCAGTTCCCTGCCCGTATCGATGCACAGCATTATTCTTCTGCCCCAGGTACAGAAGCTGTGCACTTCTAACTCAACTTCGTTGCAGCTGGGCCGGTCCTGGAGTTTCTCAGCATCCACAAAGATGGACGCTCCACCGTTGGAAAGCCAACCACTCCTCCTAATGTAGGATCATTGACAAATGTGCTGAGGATGCATTCCTTACACAGCCCACCAACTGAAGCTGACCAACTTATAGCTCCCCACCGCAGCCCCAAAATAAAACAAACCCAGACATTCTTCTAAAATGGGATTAAATAACTTGTAGAGAAGCCACTCTAGTCCACAGTGGCCTAAGTGATGAATGGGTAAATAAGGTTTAACTTTCAGAAAAAGTGAAGAAGGACATGCAGCAACCAAAATTCAAAACATCTTTTGGCTTCACAGCCCATTACACAGTGCAGATGAATAATTCAGATTCTCAGTTTTTGTAACACTGCTAGTAAGCATACAAAGAGTTCCCAAGGAAAATCTGACAATAGGTGTTAGTACTCACTTTACTATAAAAAGCCTTCAAGCATAACACAGCTTTCAAACAGAAAAGTCTTAACGCTATTATTGTCACTCATCAAACAGTAGAGCTCCAACAGAGATAGATAAGCTATGTAATTTTTAAAATGGTGGGGGGAAGATGTTCTTTCTGCTGAACGTGAAGTTAAGGAAAATATAAATTTTAACTCCCGGAACAGTTCTGTTTAAACAAACTTTTAAGACTTTTATATGAAAGTTGGTCTAATTAAATGGCTTTATTAAACCTGAAAAAGCATTTTTAAAGATAGATTTAGTAACTGGTATACCAATACACTTTTTGTCTATTTTTCACCTTTTCTTATGGTTTTGAAAGACGTACACCATATTTTAACTTGTACTTCATTCTGAAGTAGGGGAGATAAGATCTCATACCGAATGACTGAACATTAGAGGAAACAGTGATGATGGCAAACAGAACATGCTGCCATGGGAATAAAAAGGACTACCTGTCAAAGAGTTATTACCCACTAATTCCTTAAAAAGCACATCCAAACCTTTCTCACTAGTATGACTAAAAAATTTCAAACAAATACAGTTTAGATCGGACTATTTCTTCAATTAACAGCATAACAGAATTAGAAATATCTAAATGTTTAGTAAATGTAATAATGCTGCTTTAGCATATTTACGCATTAAAAAAATTATTCTCCAAGTGAAAGGTTCATCTCTCTTGACAGACCTCAGCCATGTAGGTACATTCACTGTACAAAAACCATACTGACTACAGTTTACAGCAAATTGCTCAAGTCACTGGCTTTATATAATCCACTATGTCTTCTTGGTGTAGGCAGCCTGTCCTGCCAGCATGAATCCACTCATTCTGTGCGGAGCAGCACAGAAGAGTACACTGCACCTAGCAGTCTCACACCACCACCTTTGAAGATCCAATCCAAATGACTTGACAGCCATTCACAACAAGGTTGACAGAGAGAATAAGTATCAGCTTTAGTCCAGAACAAGACTTGAAATAATGCCTCTGAACCCACACTGAGACACTGCAAACCTTGCTTTAATTTTTCCTCAGAGGGGAAAACCAAAAAATCCTACAACACTGGTACCTAAAAATACTTAGCTTTGGTTGCACACGTTCAGAACCAGGCTCAAAGCCCAAATCAGAGCAAGGTACCTTCACTGCTATGTCCTTTCACCCCTGAAATACCACAGGTTTCACGTGCTCTATCAGGGAGTTTCTTCACTATGAAAAAACAGTTCAAAAATAGTAATAAGTCAACAGGTAATATTCTCCTAAAGACTTAGTTAAACTTTAAGGGAAACAGTGATTGATACTGAACATTATTTTTACCCATTAGAAACATATTTGCCAATATACTCCCTTTCATCCTGTTGCTGCAAAACAGAGCACTTGGATCCTACAGACCAGTTTGGTTTTTTCTTATCCTTTAAGTTACCTGTTGCCACCCCCCAGAGTAATCTCTCTGAAACAGAGTTCATCATACCTTAAATAAGCGTGCTATTTTTTTGGATGAACATGGTTGGAGATGCCTGTGATTGAATACCGTCTTCACACTGAAAAGCTGATCTGTCTTAATTATGAAACTGCAATGAGCAGTCCCATATTGGGTACAGACACCCTAGGAGACGAACCTTTAGGACTAAACATATCTGTTCCCTTCTTCATTCCTTAAAACTATAGCATACAAGCGATGCTACAACTCTGTAAAAGGTTATTTCACCACTTTTATTCACTTACTAATATTTACATTTACCCTGTGAGGTAGAAAGTAATGAAACATATTACAGTTTACGGTGACACTATTTCAGAAAAGAATTTCCTCTTTGCCAGTCCTTTCACAACAGAGCTTCAGGTGACACAATTTACATTAGATATTTGCAACATTGTAGACTTGAACGAAAGAAGTATCTTGACAAATATAGCGAGACTTAAGGGAAACAAAACATAACATACCACAGCTTAACTGTTAAAATCCACCCTGTTAACAAGATAGATGGCTTTAACCCCACAGCACTCCACTGTAAGTACGATGGAAGAGAGAAGTGAATTTAACAGCTTTACCTACTCAAATTAAGCTATTTCTAGGACAACTTAGGGTCAGCCTTCCAATCCACCTGCAATCCAGAACAGAATTAAAGCAAAGAAAACAAGGAAAACTTACTAAAGCCTAGAGAACCTATTTGCTTAAATTTATATTCAAATTAGGAAATACAAATTAATTTACATTTTTATATTTAATATGGAGATTCAGAAACAAAAAGTATAGCATTTTAATCTGAAATGTGCAGACTCATCTTGCAAAGTCTCAACCACAGCTAGCAACACCTGTTGCCAACACTTACAGAAAAAAGTGTCACGAAGCTCAAAAGCTACTTTGATCAAAAGCCTCTCCCCTTCTAAGCCACAGCCCTATCTACTCCCTCTTTGCACACACACAGAGTGGTTTTTATAAAAGATTTCCAAGATAAAAGTGTAAACTCAAGTACCATCTTCTGCTTTCTTCTGCGGTTAACCCTTTCAATCTCTAACTGCCAGAAAAAAAAACCATGGCCAATAAATATTTATCCTCCTTAGTGCAGAAAGAGCTTGATATTTTCTACCAAGAAGGATTCATTTGTCTCCACAACACCAAAAGGATGAACCTCTCCTTGAGCTGTTAGTAGCTTACTGGCAAAGCTTCCCCCCCCCCCCCTTTTTTTTTTTAAAGAGATGCCTGAACATGTCAACTTAGTATAAACAAAATTATGACTAATTACCTGAAGTATGATTGACTTCTTGCCTTAACATTATCATAACTGAAAGCAGATATATGCAGCTGAAAGGCTTAAGAGGGGAAACAAAAAAAAAAGGGGCGGGGGGACATACCTACAGACTTGTTTTCCTTTCTTTCCCATCCCTCTGCCCTGGGATGGAAAACAGTTAACTGAAATAAGGAGTCACACATAGAGCAGGAAACCTGTCTGTGCACCACAGCAATTTTCAGCCTTGAGACAGCAATGAGTATCTTAGGAGAAACTCATTGCTTCATTTCCAATTTATTTTGAAAAGCAAATATTTTAGTGAATTAGCAAAGCTGATCTTATATTTTTTCTACTGATCCAATGGAGAACTAATCTATTCAGTAATCGGAACTGTTTCCTCATGCTACATGGTGCCCTTAAAAAGGTTGTATTAGTTATGAAGTAATGCAGGGACCTGGGCAAACAACAAAAATTCACATATTGAGTTCAAACCAACGCACCCAAAGCAAAGCTGCTTTATAGGACTGAAACTCCTCTCGGTTTCCCTAAGGGGTTTCTGACACTCAGTGGAAGGAAGCTCAAGAAAACCCACAAGAAGCAGAAGAAGGTATGGTGTAAGGCCCTCCTTACAAGTGGAAAGGGTTCATGGAACCACTTCTCAGTTTCACTTTTGACCATATCATGTTTTTCCAATTATATCCTCCACCCTTTTTTTTTTTTTTTAAATAATCACAAGAACCACTCGCCATATGCTTGCTTTCCATACTGCCTAATTATGTCTACAGGCCAAAAACACCCATACGAATGGTAGCCTGCTGTTACAGATAACTCACTGAAGGAGGCAGTGGCCTAGCGTATCAAATTGTACTACCCCATCCTAAAAATTCACGGAAGTCCCTGGAATGGATAAGATTTTATTATTTAGCTACTCTAAAGTCATTCTGTTCTTTCAGAAGTGAGTGAACTAATATGTCAACAGAAAAAAAGTAACACTTTTCTGTCACTTTCTTACCTTTTCCAGTTCTTTAACAATTGTAATTTCACAAAGCTATGCTAGTGCTATCTAAAAACCAAAGACAAACCATTCTGTGAATACTTTACATACAAATCATCTGATTATAGACAAATCACCTGAATGTTATCTCAAAAATGCTGATGTAGGCTGAAACAATAGAACAGAAGGGCCACCAGCAACACCTAACTGAGCCCAACATCCTTGGATGACACTTCATGTCTAGATAGATAGGTCGACATAGGAGCTGTGTATCTAAATGAAGAAAAAAACAGTCTAGACCAAAAAAATGCCCCCCAAAAATTACTTCATTTCCTCTCTGGCAGTCTGACTAAAGCCAATTTAAGCACTACAAAGCAACTACAGGCAAGCTAGGAAAAAAAGAGTGGAAATTAGCCCATGAGACACTGATGGAGGTACAGGGGAAGTGAGATGACCAGAGGATATCGCAATCATTTTTGTGTTTCTTTAGTTAACTTTGCAGCATAAAAAAACAAAACAAGCTCTAAATAAGTTTAATGCAGAAAAAGCAAGCAATAAGATTTCAATCATCCTATGTAATAATGGACATGAAACACCTGTGAGACATCCCAAATATTACCCTAAGTGGGACAGTAGTAATGTATGAGAACATGAGCAATCTCTCATTCCTATAATGATTGTTCACTATTTATAAGTATATAATTGACACAAAACTGTCACTGTTTATGAAATGTCAAAAAAACCCAACCAAACTAGAGCACTATATTTTAAAGCCACATTTAATTATACAAATTTCTAGTCTGCCAAAATGTGAATGTACATGAATTATTAAAAGTAGAATTATTGTTATAACAATTAAATTGAATTATTAAAAATTCCTTTTGGAAAGGCTGAATATGGTACTTTATGAGAAATGTGTGTTTCCTGAAAAGCAGGACCTTTCTTCCCCAAGATGCCTTTGCATGAGCTTAAGAGAAAATTGTTCCAAATACTGTAACATCTAGTCAAAACACATAGAAAGTAGTCTTCATCTAGCTCCTTGTGATACATTTGTATCATTCACCACACACCAAATGCAACCTTACACCGAAAAGATTGTTAACTAATTGCATCTGAGGAATTGCTTTTTATTATCTTTACAGTCCGCTTCAATTAGCATAACTTGATTGTCCCAAATCAGACAAGCTAGGATGGAAAAGTATACACCTACATACATACTCTCGCTTTATTTTTCATGTCATTAACACCACAATGTATTTTAAAAGGCTGATACTCCACAACAACTAGTTTTTCCCTTTATTAAATTACTTTATTATACACAGAATCTGAACTCAGTTTGATTTCTGGCTCCACACATCAAAACCTTCATGTGACCACAAGTCACAAAACGGTGTTCCTTGCAGAAGAGGAGAGGAAGAGTCACCAGGAGGGAAATTCTCCAACAGAAGCTGGTAACGGCTCCCCATGGGATCTGTCTCCCTCCTGGGAGGCCACAAGGACCTGCAAAAGGCAGCACAGTAGCGGCTGCTGCCTCGCTTCATCGCACAATTAGAGATTTGTATTACCCAACAACTTCGTAACAACACACGCTGCTTCTGGTCCCGGTACAGAAACCTCAACTTGAAGCTACTCAGGAGCCTCATGTGGCTAAGATGTCTGAGGCTACTTGCTCTATGGTATTTGTTAGCAAAGAAACTGTGTTACCTTAATATTAAGGATCTGGTCTTTCAAAACCTCAGTTCTCCCTCATGCCACACAAGTTAAGTGGGGTCTTGTCTTGCTGGTGCCTATCAGAAGCTTAAAGGCTGGTCAATGATCAAGAGGTGTGAACATGTATGACTCCTTAAACAAAAGATGTGCATTAAAAATAAATTTCTATGGTCAAAGCAGAATTTACTGCCTTGGCATGGAAGTTCAGTTACCAAGAGTTTGGGCAGCAATGCAATTTCCTGAAAAGTTTCAGGTATAACTTTTACATTCAAGAACAAGTTGCTTACAGTACCTCTCCCCCTCTCACTGCGCCACGCATCTAGCCTTCTGACTTGTAACATTTTCTTTCCAGGAATAGGATCCAAAATTCTTATTATGAATTTTTATTTAACTGAGGTACACACACCAATACCGGAGAATTTGTATTTTACAGAGTTTTTAAAACAAATGTTCTCACCAAAGTGACAAGACCTGGAGTGCTGAAGACCTGATGAACCAAACAGAAATCAATCATATTATAATAACACAAGAGATACCAGATATTGGTTCTAAAGTTAGGACAACTTAGAAAAAGGTTAAAAAAATTAATTAAAACACAAGTACACATATAGTAATTGGTAGGAATTAAAATAACTAAAAATTAACTACAAAATTCCATTTTAACACAAACACCTTTAACTCAAGAAACATATATATTACTATTTTTTAACTTTCTTTAATAACAGCGTCTCTCTTACTTATCTAGTCATTGGATACCACTGCAAGACATCCAGTATTTTGTTTGTATCTAAGTTTAGCACAGGGGAATCAGACATTACCAGGATGCTTAAGTAGAAATATTTTTTGTTATGCAACTCAAACTGGTCAAACACACAAAAAGTATGAGTTGCAGCCACAAAACCAGCAGAAAGCTAAGAAAACCAAATTATAAATTAAAATGTAAACAGAAAACAACTACAGAAAAGGGGGGAGGAAGCATTTCTAAATATGCTGGCTAAGAATCGATAAGTACGTTAAATACTTTGTGTGTCACGGTAGACCTGATGAGATAGTAGTTTACTGATGCGGAGAACTGACAGAAAAGTGACATCTAATGAACTGGAGAACAGTCTCACAAGGCAAGCTGGGTAAGCCCTAACTTCTTGCGATCGAAGATGACATAAACATGAGAAAATACCTTACAGAGAAAAATTCTACCGAGGTAGACATATTGGTGAGGTGTTGAGCACACCAAACTTCAGAGACCAGAGAAATAAATATTAGACAAAAGCAACCCAGTTCTGTCCTCACACATTTACTAGTGGGAAATGGCATTTTTCTTTGTCAAGTAACTTATCTGAGAGGATACAACTCTGGTATCAGCTCACCTACTCTTTCCACTCTGAAGTGTGCACTTAAAATAATAACAGACCAAAGGCATATTTCTACCTAATAAAGTCCAAAATTCTTACTCCAGGCATTTCCTTTTTGGCTTATTTCTGAAGACATGAGGTTTTTTTTAAAAAAAAACAATGAGAATCAGGTGTGGTCATCTCTCCTTTTACCTTAAAGGATTAGGCATTTTACTCATGTAAATGTATTAATCACAATTAGAATTGCATCAAAGTAAATTAGGAAAAATAAGAACTCAGATTTTTTTCTGCAAAATTCTGCTCCCTTATATTTAGAGCACTTCTGTCATGAACAGGTACAGTATTTTAAGCCAACATCTCCAGTCACACTGTAGGGTAACTATTAGATATTAACAAGTAGGAATTTGCAAAACAGATTAAAACCAAAAATTCAAAATAGTATATCCTAAAAACACTTCATTTCTTTGACTTAGAACTAGTCAACATTAAATGCAAAATTATGACAGTCTATACTGATATTACTTTTAGTTTCATAAAATTATTTTCTCTACTTCTTGCTCCTTTTCATACACAGTAATTCAGTTCTGGTTCAGTTCTTCTCTACTTGTTATAGACATTTCAGTTCTACAATTAATCTTCACCACCAATGGCTTTTGAGACACCAAAGGTTTAACCGTAACTTTGTTTACGTAAATATTAAATGTGTTACTCATCTTTTTAAAAGTTGAACAGTTAGAATGATGAATATGCCAAGGCATATAACCATTCAAGTAAGTATAAACAAGGCAGAGTTTATTAGCTTTGTTGGCAAAATAAATTACAAGTAACCTTCTGGATGTCTAACACCAATCAAAATGATCTTTCTTATGAAAAAAATTAAAACCAAGCTCAATATAAGCAGATTTAATGTCTGTTGATCTAAATTATTCAAACAGAACATCTCAACTGATCTCAATCAACACAGAAATTGTACAAAGCTGACTACTGCTCAATTTTGCCAAGCAGGAGCAACATGAAATCTGGCACCAAGTAATTCAAAGCACAGGTGAAGCTGCCCGAGGTATTTCTTTCCAAGGTTTTCTTAAATTGAAAGAAAAGGAAAAATTGCTACCTACATTTGAGACGTTCCAGAGCTCAGCAACAGAGCAGAGGCAGATTTCAAAATGTTCTCTTAAGCTTTCCTCATGGAATTACACCTCATCCTGAGGAAACCTACCTATAAGGGAAAGTTCCTGCATAATGAATTGAGGTGTGACTCTCAACGTCCATGCAGATACCATTGTTCTCTACTATGGACTCAGGCACCCAAACCAGTTAGGGCAGATTTCACTGATAGGGCAGATTTCACTGGTGTTAATTGACCTTATGCATAGGACTCTAGCCTGCAGCAAAAAGGCAACTTTTATCTCAATTAAGAGTGTGGTTTTAAGATATGGCTGAACCCATCTAACCTCAGGATGAGACCAAAAGCATGCTAGTCTCACGCTTCTCCATTCCCAAGCCTTCTATCCCCACGTGCTCCTACCACTTCTCCTGAAAGTACAGGATGCTCAACTTCTCCAGGGTGGGCTTTCAGCTCCCATTATCGGGTCAGATGGGCCTCAGTACTCGGAAAAGCAGAACACCCCTACCTGCTGAAGGCCAGTTACTCTGGCTCAGCTGTATCTTAAAAGCACACTCCAAGATAAATTACTTGACATTTGTCACAGGCTAAGCCTATACTCACAAGCAGTTGTTACAGGTTAGCTGATAGGTGTTAATGTGATAAGCCCTAATAAACTGACCCCGAGTTTGAGACTAAAGAGCCAATCTTTGTATTGTTTAACTTCAGCCACATAAATACAGCCAGAACAAATCAAAACAAAAGCTACTCAGTTTAGCAGCTCACCAGTTAACTACGCTCAGCTACTCTAACATTTAGATGACGTCCACATTCAACAACAGCTTATTTTCATCCCCACTGCAGTATTCCGCTAACACAGTCCAACCTGCTTAGTGTTAAGTCTGATATACACTTATCAAATGGGACATTAAAAAGTACCAGTGGTGGACTGAAAGGAAGTTTGTTAGCCACAAAAATATTTTGCAGATAAAAGCACAGGAAGGGTAGAGGATCACAGCTGAAAACTGAAATAATGGCTGGGAAATGGAGCTGAAATGTGCACTTGTGAGGAACATCACTGCATGATGCAATGGGTCTCAAAGGGAGGGAGAAAAATACAGGACCTGAAGGCAGGGAAAGAAGTCTTATAAACAGAACTGAAGTTTAAAATTCCATGAATAAAGATTACAGCACAGCATTATGCTACCTACTACCAAACATACTTCAGTAATCCCAGCAGTCTCCAAACATACCCAAAATAAATAAATAAATACAGGTGCTGAACTCAAACTGAGAAATAAACTTCCAGTGGGAAATTACATTTCCCCAACACATAAGCCAGTTGATTCTAATCAAACAAACCCCATTTCTTTCCTAAGGCAAGTCTGCTGTCTCCATTTCACTTAGTTTTTGCATGGAAGTACAGTCTTTCAAATTTCCTACTTAAACTTCCATAAAGTGTTTCTGAGGGACTTCTGTTTTACAGAATATTTGCATGGTTTGAACTAAAGTTATCCTCTGTTGACCTTCTATTTTACACACTGGTGTCCCGACTTCTCCTTTGTTCTACAAAGCCCCTCATTTGTAAGCAACTTTCAGGGTTCAACCACAGGTTATGAATGCACATCCAACATACAAATCTCAAGTTAGAATAGGTTCTATCCACACAGGGAGTCATTTATGCACATTTATGTTTCGAAACCTAAACGTGAGTGCATCAGACAGCACCAGGTAGGTACTTCTAATCAACAGCTTAAATAAGTCCTCACACATTTGATAGCTCCCACCTTGGAGATATTCAACAGCTATCTGGACATGGTTGTGGGCAACAGGCTCCAGGTGGCCCTGCTTGAGCAGGGTGGTTGGCCAAGATGACCTCCAGGGTCCCTTCCAACCTCATGCTTTCTGTGACAGTCTGTAATACTTAATTGCATTTATTTAAGCACCTTTCTACAAGTCATGGACATCAACAGCACAACTATCTACAGAACTTCATCTCTCTCTAAAAGAAAATACCATCAGCATCATAAAATGTAAGCTAATTGTTTCAAGGCACCTATTGGTTAACAATTGTAATTTAGTATAATTATTGCTAAGCTAGGATTAAAAGAAAAAAAAAATCTATTCATGCTATGAAAGCAACTACCTGTAACATTTCCATATACAAAATCAGCTGTAAAAGACTTATGTTTCCCAATAAAGATGTGATAGTGTGTCTGGAGTGGAGCAGGGAGACTCGAGCACTGAACTCCAAACTCTGATTTCATTGCAGAAAGCAAGCCGGTAGCACAGGGGCACTCAACACAACTCCAGCGTGTATAAGGTGTATCAAAACAAGACTACTAGCCTTTACGTTGACAATTAGCTGTAATATGTGAACAACTGCATGAATCTCCACAATAAATGACACTATGCTTTTTTTTTTTGTACATTGCATTAATCGATAATCTGTAAAATGTGTACCATTTCAACAACAGATAAAAGGGGCAAAAGCAGAGCACCCCCGAAGTCCCCAACCAATACCAATGTGTTTACGCTCACGCATTGTCCTGGTTTCAGCTGGGATAGAGTTAATTTTCTTTCTAGTAGATGGTATAGCATTATGTTTTAGATTCAGTATGAGAAGAATGTTGATAACACACTGATGTTTTCAGTTGCTGCTGAGCAGCGTTTAGACTAAGTCAAGGATTTTTCAGCTTCTGATGCCCAGCCAGCAAGAAGGCTGGAGGGGCACAAGAAGCTGGGAGGAGACACAGCCAGGGCAGCTGACCCAAACCTGCCAAAGGAATATTCCATACCATGGGACATTATGCCCAGTATATAAACTGGGGGGAGCTGGCCAGGGGGTGCAGACCACTGCTCAGATTCTAACTGGGCATCAGTCAGCGAGTGGTAAGCAACTGCATTGCGCATCACTTGCTTTGTATATTCCAGTTCTTTTATTATTGTCATTTTATTATTGTTATTATTCTCATTATTATTTTCTTGCTTTCTGTTCTATCGAGCTGTTCTTATCTCAACCCAAGAGTTTTACTTCATTCTTCCCCCAATTCTCTCCCCCATCCCACTGGGTGGGGGGGAAGTGAGTGAGCAGCTACATGGTGCTTAGTTGCTGGCTGGGGTTAAACCACGAGACACATACAGGATGAAGCCCCTCCAAGAAAAGATTAAGAAATGACTACTATTTTATCTTATAAACAGAAATCACAAAAAAACCCCACCACCAAACATTTAGGCATAAGAACATGTGCAAGAAAATGTGAATGTAGGACTGGGTCATAACAAACTTTTAGAAAAAAAGAAAATAAGAATTGCCATAAAATTACTGATGTCTCTGTGTGTACACATGTATTTCGAAGTCCTCCTGATTGAACTCTTCCAGTTCACTGTATCAGCAAAAATATTCATTACGTTACACTGTATCAGCAAAAATATCCACACAAAAAACTATGACTTGTGCAAAGTTAATGCTTCCTGCTTCAAAAGAAGAATGGATCTGCTGCTTTAGAACCATCACTAGCTCCAGGATGCCTTGAAAACCAGATGCTGAACACTTCAAGTTTCCAGTGTTATAACAGAAACTGAATGAACTAAAGGATGGATAGAGTACAAACAGAAAAGAAAGCAAGAAAAAATTTCTTCAAGTCAACTACTTCCAGCCTGTCAAAATATTCAAAATTGACCATTATATTTAACGATCAGTGAAAGATCATCCCAAGGTGATTACTCAAGGACTGAGAATGAAAGTCACTTCTCATTCGTACTCTGTCAGCATTTTAATAACGTTAAACCATATCCTTAACTTGCTATTCATGCACTTTTTCCTCTATAACCTTAGCCTTGTCATGTGATGTCAAACTTGGCTGTAAGTGAATGTATGTTCAAACAAGAATTTTGAGATGAACATTCAGACAGCTTTGACCAGGCAATCTAGGTATCATCAATTACCACCATGCTTTTAGCTTCCTAACAACTCAAATTTATTTTCAAAAGCCTTCAGCCTGAATTTGCCTCATTATTAACCACGATTCTTCCCCCACAATGTGCAACTCAGCAATCTCCAGTAATATGTATTCAAATAAAAAAAACACATAGTTATGCGAGAAGAAACAAAACCAGGGCTTATCTATTCTGCAACTTTTCCCCCTTCTAGCCAAAACAATTCATTAACATTATGAAATACAACTCTTACTCATCAGAAAAAAACAATACAAAATGTTCCTGCTCAGTTTCTGAAGCTCACAAAAGGAGATCTTCCTGCTTTTGCTTAATAGTAATCTCTCTCTCACATGAGCGTAAAAACAAAAAACAAACCCACACAATTTTCCTCCTCAGGTTTAATTTAGGGTAAATTATAAGCACTTGCTAACAAACATGCTACAGACCAGAAGCCTAATTCTTTCACAGCTGTAATCTCCAAGTAAGAGAAATGAGCTGCTGACTTGTAAAATGCTGCAAGTGGATATAAATCTCTAAGATACTTAAATAGAAATAGTTCCAGAATATTCACCAAGATCAAAGCAAAAGAAAAGTCAAAGATGCTTGTTTGACAAACTGGACAGTATACTTTCTTGTAGTGGTGTGACCGGCGGCGTGTATTGGTGCCCGGTCTGGGACTACAGTGACTGTATGACATTTTAATACACAGTCCAAATAACTTTAGTAGTAGTAGTAGAAATGAGTGATAATCATTAAGGTGTGTTGACCCACCCCCGCCAGACTTTAAGCCTTTCTATGTTCCCAACAATAGTACTAGTTTAAAACAAAAAACAAACAAACAAAAAACAAAACAAAAAACCAACACAAAACCAACCACAAAACAAACACATTAAAAGCATATGTACCAAAAGCTGCAATTTTGTATATACAAAATATCAATCGTGACCAAAGCAAATCATACACCTGTACTAGCAAGAGTAGGTTATAAAGAACAGGTCAGACAGACATGTCAATCTTAACCATTTTACATCTTGCAAATCTGTAAATACGTTGTTATTTTCAGTGAGAGTCAGCCCTGGAAGATGGTATCTGACCCCATGATACACTGTACTACAAGACCTTTCTGATTTCACCAAGGCTTCACACAGGGTGGCACAGCAAGGGAAGCAGCATACCGGGGCCAGCGTAACATGAGCTTGTGTCTTTGTACAGCAAATGTAAATCCTCAGCTACCCTGATGGTTCAAACACCTTTCACAAGATGCACCCCTGGGCAAAAGTTCGGGCTAAAAAAAAGGCCTTGAGACACTCAAGTAACTGAGATGTTAGAAACGACTATGTGGATCTCTTCCTCCCCCCAAAAGTCCCTTCAAAATACATCAAATCGGTCATAGCAATATTTGCTATGAATAAAAGCTGTTTAAATATTTAACTACTGTCATCCACAACAGCCTTTCCTAGAAGGGCTTTACACACCACTAGCACAAAAAATTTACACTAAAGAATTATTTGTGCAACACTGGAAAAAGGGCTGCCCCATGAAAGAAAGTGTCACTCCACAGCAATTATCTGAACAATCTATTAATAGTACAGTTTATAATCTTGTCTGGCTGATGTATCTAGCACTATGCTTATATATTGCTTCAATGACCATTTCATTTCAAGACTATTACATAATACATCAAATATAGCCACAATTCAGCACAAAGAAAATAAAATTCATTCTTACAGAAAAGCAACATTTTAGTACAACACTAAAGCAGTTTTACCGAAGTCTAATCTTCACAATCATTTAAACAGTTCACAAGCAGCTTGCTTGCTTGAACTCTTATAGCAATTTTCCATTAACAAGTTTATTTAAAACATAATTTATCAAAATAACACAATCATTTATAAAAAAAAAGGAAAGCCATATTTTAAAAACATTAAATGCAAACACAGAGCTGCAAGATAGACTTTAAAGACTGAGAAAAAGACTGAGAAAACCAAATTACTCTCCAAGATTGCTTCGTTAGTACCACACTGTTGTTCCTTTTAAATACACAGGCAGATTCTAGCAGAAATTTACTCTTTGGGAAGCACTGGAAGTTTTGATCATGGTGTATTACCCACTGTAAAAACAATGGGGGAAACAGCAAAAAAACCAAACCAAACCAAACAAACCAAAACACAACGGTAAGACAGAGGAATCCTTTTAATATCAACAGTCAAGTGAGAAAAACCAATCAGAAAGGCATGGAGCCTCCTTTGACAGCTGTAACCTCTGAAAAGCCAATCCACACGCATAGGGGTTTGGCTGAGGCGGAGACACGGATTCATTGAAGAAATTCTTGAGGGTGCATTTACTATCGGCTCTACATACAAGTACAGACACATTAGGCGACAGCCTGTATCTAAGCCTTATACAACTCTAAGGAGCACAAGAGTCGATGTCAAACGACACCAGAACCGTGAGCAAGGACTTTCAAAGTGGTGCTGTCCTACTGCTTGTCAAAAACCCCAGAAACTTACCTTTACTTAAGCGGACAAAAGCCACCTTCCCCCCCCCCCCCCCCCCAATAAGAAAAAAA
>NW_010972887.1:8090478-8091914 GCF_000737465.1 Haliaeetus leucocephalus | reverse complement strand
GCGCCAAAACCCCCCCCCCCCCCCCCCCCAGCACTATAAGAAGAACAAGCATCGTGTATCTATTTTTTAACACTTGCTGGTTTATTTAGAAATCATCTAAATGCTTGAAAGCCTAACGCTTAACGCAACACGTCCAGCCGATGCGTCTGACATCCCATGTGCACCGTGCAGCGCAAAACATCTCTCTCGGAAAAAAAGTACGAGCAGGACGCGCGCTGGTTAACAACTACCGAGAATTTCACCCACAGCATCTGCAGCAGGGAACGAGCTCTACGAGCCACAGCTGCTCGCCGTCCCCTCCAGCCCCTACCCTGCCGGCGCACATGCGGACAACCTGTAGCAAGCGCAAAGCGCAGCCCGCAGCGGTCCTCTGCTTTCAGCGGGGGCCGGACAAGGCGAAAGGCCGCTTGTCACTACACCCACCGAAGCCCCCGGTTTTGCCCGCGCGGCGTGAAAAAAAAAAAAAACACGCTGCTCCGGCTCGGGGCCGCGCAGCTGAACGGGCCACTCTCCAGCGCCTTCTACCACAGCGGGAAGCGAGCGGCAGGGCGTCCCGTTCCCGCTTGCCTCCGCTCCCCCCGCCCCGGGGCCGCCGCCGCCGGTCCGCCCCGCTCCCGCTCCCGGCGCACAAGGGGAAGCGGCGGCAGCAAAGGCACGCTACGCCAACTGCGGCCGCAGCGCTCGCTCGCTCATTCAGAGATGCATCTTGCGCCTTCCTCCTTCTTACGCTAGCGTAAAGGCCTCCCCCCACCCCACCCCCCCCACTAATCAAAACACTCGCGAGTCGGGACGCAAAGAAGATGGCGGAGCAGGGCCCGCTTACGGCGTCGGACAGCAGTTTACGCTGCGCTCTTTGCGCAGGGCCCCGTAAGAACCGTGCAGCGCTGCGGTGGGGAGCGTGCGTAGTGCGCTTGGTGAATGCCAATGGCCTATTTCCCGTGAGGGGAGGGGGGTGTCTGATAAACAATGGTGCCCCCCCTGCGCGGCTCCCTTACCGATTCCTCCTCTTTCTCCATCCCCGTGGGCATCTGCGGCACAGCCCGGTTGATGGAGACGCAGTCGTTGAGGTCGGGCATGTCCTTGCCGCGGTAGATGGGCAGCGGTTTGGCGGCGTCTAGCGCCCGGGCTCGGAAGGAGAGTTTGCTCATTGTCTCCCCCTCACAATAACACCCCGGGGCCGGGGGGGGGGGGGGGGGGGCCTTCAGTGCGGCCTCGCCGCCGCCTCCCAGCCGCTCCCGCACCCGGCCCGCACCACCATGGAGGGTCCCGCCGCCCCGGAACAGCTCTCCGCGGGGCCGCCCGTAGCTCACAGCTCACGCCCCGCAGCCCTAGATCCGCGCCGGGCTCGCTCGATCCGCTCCCTGCGCCATGGCAAACATGGCGGACATTAACCAAAGCGGCCAGCGATCCCGACAGCCAACGCGAGAGCTCGGGGG